>NC_138551.1:2177383-2401546 GCF_964273705.1 Natrix helvetica | reverse complement strand
TGAGTGGTGCAAATGGGGGTGGAGCCTCACTGACATCATCTCCAGCTTACAACATGGTCCTTTCAGCAATTCCCAGAAGGCTCCACACCCATTTGCACTACTCAGGTGACACCAAGGACACAGACGAAGCTCCAAGTGGTCTCAACGTCACTCTAAAAGGATGCAAATGACCAGCTGTTCTGCAAGGAATGTAAATCCTTCCATCCTCCACCATTCAGTCAGAACTGAGGAAGCTTTTGGGATGAGAAGCGAAATGTCTTCCAAGAAAAGCCAGAAAGTCCAGTTGCTTCTTGGTGGGAAAAACAACAACCTTTGGGACAATGGAAGTACAACAATATGAAATTACAAAGACGAGCGGAGGAGGCCCAGGAAAGGCATGGCGTGGAGACGAAGTCAGCCTGTCAGTTGTTGCTTCTGAAGCCTCAATGCCCCCCCCCTTTTTTAAAAAATATGGTGGTAACCAGAAACTGGACGCCGCTTTCCAAGGAATGTCTACATGGCAGAACATTGGATCCGCTTTCTTCCCATGAATCCAGTTCTGCCTTTTCCCACAAAACGACGAGATGCCGAATCTGTTTCGATGCTTTGTGTTTGCACTATCACTCCTGACCTGGGAGGGTTTCGAGCAAGTCTTCGTGACTTTTGAAAGCGAGAGTCAACTTTGCCGCAGGTTTGATTGGAAGTGATGTGGTGGAGCAAAGCGAGGCCGTTCCCGAGCAGGGATTACCCGGGAGATGGACACCACATCAAAGCAACAAATGCAGAACAGGCTTGCTCAAATTTATGTAACTCTGCATGTGACTTGCTGGAGAAACTGATTTTTTTAAAAACATGCAAATCACCCTGCTTTCATTCTTTGAGAGAGAAATTTCCCAGAAGCAGACTTTTAAAGCACAAATTCCCAGAATGTAAGCTGTATTCTTTCTTTCTTTCTTTCTTTTTCTTTCAGTGCTCAGAACTTTTATTAATGTACCTTTTGGGGAGGAATTTCTGATGAGAAGTAATGGGAAAGCTTGCCTCTTGAAGCTACAGGTGCTCCGTCGCTGAAGGTTTGGGATGGAATAGAGGGTTGGGCTAGAAGACCTCCAAGGTCCCACCCAGCCCTAGGATTCTACGTGATTAGATAGATAGATAGATAGATAGATAGGTAGGTAGGTAGGTAGGTAGGTAGGTAGGTAGGTAGGTAGGCAGGCAGGCAGGCAGGCAGGCAGGCAGGCAGGCAGGCAGGCAGATTGACAGACAGACAGACAAGTAGGAGGGTAGGTAGGTAGGTAGGTAGGTGGGTATATAGTAGCGAGAGGTGTGATAGGTGATAGAAGACAGATAGGTAGAGATAGAATGTTAGATAGATAGATAGATAGATAGATAGATAGATAGACAGACAGACAGACAGACAGACAGACAGACAGACAGACAGACAGACAGACAGACAAGTATGTAGGTAGAGAAAGATGTGATAGATTATAGAAGAGAGGTAGAAAGAGACAATGATAGATAGGTAGGTAGGTGGGTGGGTGGGTGGGTGGATGGATGGATGAATGGACAGATAGACAGACAGACAAGACAGACAAGACAGACAGACAGACAAGTAGATAGATAGGTAGACAGGTGGGTATATAGGTAGAGAGGTGTGATAGGTGATAGAAGACAGGTAGAGAGAGAATAATAGATAGATAGATAGATAGATAGATAGATAGATAGATAGATAGATAGATAGATGATAGATAGATAGATAGATAGATAGATAGATAGATAGATAGATAGATAGATAGATAGATAGATAGATAGGCAGGCAGGCAGGCAGGCAGGCAGGCAGGCAGGCAGGCAGGCAGGCAGGCAGGCAGGCAGGCAGGCAGGCAGGCAGGCAGGCAGGCAGGCAGGCAGGCAGGCAGGCAGGCAGGCAGGCAGGCAGGCAGGCAGACAGACAGACAGACAGACAAGTATGTAGGTAGGTAGGTAGACAGGTAGACAGGTGGGTATATAGGTAGAGAGAGGTGTGATAGGTGATAGAAGACAGGTAGAGGGAGACAATGATAGATAGATAGATAGATAGATAGATAGATAGATAGATAGATAGACAGACAGACAGACAGACAGACACAGACAGACAGACAGACAGACAGACAGACAGACAGACAGACAGTGATAGATAATGAGAGGGTGGGGGAGAGAGATAGCCAGATGATGGAGAGAGGGAGGGAGGGAGGGAGGGAGGGAGGGAGAGAGAGAGAGAGAGAGAGAGAGAGAGAGAGAGAGAGCTGGTTGCTACCAGAAGTTGTGGGAGGTCACTGGAGGTTTTTAAGAAGAGAATGGACAACCATTTGTCAGAGATGACCTGTTGTCTTGGGCAAGGGGCTGGACTAGAGGACCTCCAAGGTCCTTTTCAGCCCTAGCATTCTATGAAATCAAGACTCAACAGAACTAAAAAGGACGCTGGGTGTTTATTCCACAAGGGATTGGAACACCCAGAGCCACATGGCTGGAAAGGAATGAGAGAGCCGTGTGAGCATCATCGTTTCATCCCACATCAAACCCTGAAGCCAGGAGGAGAGGCCCAAACAATTTGGGTGAAAATGAACTTCATTTGCAAAAGAAAACTCCAGAAAGAGAGACACACAGAGAGCGAGAGCCGATGGGCAAATCTTGTGGTTTTCAGAAGTTATGGTCGTAGCTCCCCAAGACAGAGACTCAGCGAGAAGCAAGAACCGTGTTTTATTTCAGAGTATTTTTATTTTATTTGCTGGGGGAGGGAGGGGAGGAAGGAAGGTCTAAGCCCCCCTTTCTCCTGCAGTGACTGAACTGGTCTATTTCGAGGGACGCCGATTAATATCCGCCTGCCGAAAGAGAGAAGGCGAGAGTGACATTCGGTGGAACTTGAGGTTTTATGTAAAGCATCTGATTCAAACCCCGAATCTCACCGGCCCCAAACGAGAGATTGAAATAGCAAGAAGCATTCAAAACAAGCCTCTCGGATCTACAGAGGGGAAACCGAAGGGAACGTGTGTGTCTGTGTGTGTGCATCCTGGTGAAAGTAGTCACATTATTTTGCAAGGTTGCCACTTTCCTCGCCCCGGCCTGCTCTGACTTGAAATCGTGCAGGGTCTCCGGCTCGAGCAGTGGGTTGGACTCAATGGTGGGTTTCAAATTTTCTTACCGCTTGCTTACTACCTGCTTGGACGCACGCACCCCTTCAGTGCATGAGCTTTGCTCACGCGGGCGCCTTATGCGCGGGCGCCCGGCCTCAGAAACGGGGCGTAGAGCCAGTGCGGGTGGACAGGCCCACCCGCGATTTCCGCCACCGGTTCGACCAAACCGATCGGAACCGGCTGAATAGAAGCCCTCCAAGGTGTCCCCCCCCAACCCCTTTATTCTGCCTTCCATGTTGGACGAGACGAAATGGGTGGAAGGGGATTAGAGATCCGATGTAGAACGAAGGAGAAATTTCCTGACAGGACAGTTAATCAATGGGAGAATTTGCCTTCAGAAGTTGTGGGCTGCTCCACGGCTGTTGGGGTTTAAGAAGAGACTGGACAACCGTTGGTCTGGAGTGGTAGAGGTCAGGGAGGGAGAACCTTTTCAGCACCGAGGGCCCGAACTGGAGCATGTGTGCATGCATGGGCATGGGCACATTGTGGAGCACCAGAAACCCGAACGACAGCTGGCCAGTGCATGCATGCCAGTTTTTGGGGCTGTTTTCAGGCCATTTTTGGGGCCGCTTTAGGGCCTTTTTTCGAGCTGTTTTCATGCTGTTTTCAGGCCATTTTTCACCTGGAAAATGGGTGAAAACCACCCAAAATGACCTGAAAAATGGTCTGAAAACTGCCTGGAAAACGGCCTGAAAACAGTCTGAAAAATGGCCTGAAAAACGGCCCAAAAATGGCCTGAAAACCACCCAGAAAATGCCTGAAAACAGCCCGAAAAATGGCCTGAAAAACAACCCGAAAAATGGCCTGAAAACGGCCCAGAAAATAGCCTGAAAACGGCCTGAAAATTGGCCTGAAAAACAACCCGAAAAATGGCCTGAAAACGGCCCAGAAAATAGCCTGAAAAACAGCCCAAAAATTAAGGTGACCAACTTTTTTACAATGAAAAGGAGGACAAATAAATTGGAAAAAATATATCGTAAATAAAAGAAATATTTTATTCATTGCAACAATAATACACTAAAATATGATATATGCATAATAAAAACATTTGCAACATTTTATATTGTAATTATGCTTACATGCCTGTTAATTATTATTTAAATGAGTACTTTTCCATTGAATTAATATTTTTGTCAATGTATCATCTTCTAACAATATATTGGAAATATCTGAACAAGAAATATCCTTCATATAGATAGATAGATAGATAGATAGATAGATAGATAGATAGATAGATAGATAGATAGATAGATAGATAGATAGAGTGGGTGGGAGGGAGGGAGGGAGGTGGGTGGATGGATAAATAGACAATGATATAGATAGATAGATAGATAGATAGATAGATAGATAGATAGATAGATAGAGTGGGTGGGAGGGAGGGAGGGAGGGAGGTGGGTGGATGGATAAATAGACAATGATATAGATAGATAGATAGATAGATAGATAGATAGATGGATGGATGGATGGATGGATGGATGGATGGATGGATGGATGGATGGATGGATGGATGGATGGATAAATAGACAATGATATAGATGGATGGATGGATGGATGACAGAGATAGAAAGAGAATAGTTAGATTGTTGATAGATATAGTTAGATTATAAATGACAATAGATAAATGGATAGATAGATAGATGGATGGATGGATGGATGGATGGATGGATAAATAGATGAGATAGATAGATAAATATATAGATGGATGGATGGATGGATGGATGGATGGATGGATGGATAAATAGACAATGATATAGATGGATGGATGGATGGATGGATGGATGGATAAATAGATTAGATAGATAGATAGATAGATAGATAGATAGATAGATAGATAGATAGATGGATGGATGGATGGATGGATGGATGGATGGATGGATGGATGGATGGATAAATAGACAATGATAGATAGATGGATGGATGGATAGATAGATGATGGATAAATAGATGAGATAGATAGATAGATAGATAGATAGATAGATAGATAGATAGATAGATAGATAGATAGATAGATAGATAGGCAGGCAGGCAGGCAGGCAGGCAGGCAGGCAGGCAGGCAGGCAGGCAGGCAGGCAGGCAGGCAGGCAGGCAGGCAGGCAGGCAGGCAAATGCCAATAAATTTAATTAATAAATAAATTGAATCCAATTTTGTACAGTGCCAAGTCTTTCTCTTTTCATTCTGAGCTGACTTAAGGTTTGTTCCTTGCCAGAAAACAAGCAACGGTTTAAAGAATAAAATGTTAAAAAGAAAAAATCATGAAAACGGGCAAAAGACCCCTTCATGTCCATTTTTACGGCAGCCCAAGGTTTTCAAACCATCATTAGCCTTAACATAAAGATATTCAGGGTTGGTATTTCTGAACTCTGCAGTGACGTTTGGTGGAAACGCTACTGAAGTTTGCAAAACATCAAAGCAAGAAATTCAGTCTTGCATTCACTCATATTTCTGGAGAGGCGGAGAAAATTAGCAATTTCTCATTTCTGTCTTGTTTTACCCTAATCCACCAAAAATTACTCATCCACTTCTCCCCACATTGCGTTCTCTAAGTTGCAAAATAGTTTTATGCTTTGTTCTCATTTTTGGCAGATCAAAACAGAGCAGTGTTTTTCAACTAGCAATTCTAAGATGTCTGGACCCCCCAGCCAGCTGGCTGGGGAATTCTGGGAATTGAAATCCAGATACCTTAAAGTTGTTAGTTGAAAAACACTACCCTAACTTAACAATTTTGACTCAAGATTTCCTCTCGAGCCATCTATTTTAGGTTTCCTTCCATGCAGGGCTGACTCAAGTCCTAAATTTTGTGCCCCAAACCCCCCATATTTTGCTTTTAATTTAATTTTTTTTTAAATCTCACTTTACCAGCATTCAAAGTTGTATTCAGGCTGCACCAGAGGAGACCTTAAACGGGCCTTTTTAAATTATTATTTTTTTATATTTTATGCAGGAGATTAAAATGCAAATTCCACCCAAAAAAGAGACAAAATAATTAAAATATTTCTTTTATAATTAAAAAAAACCAAAAGATAAAAACACACATTAGCCTCCTTAGTTGACAATTGACAAAGCTATTGCAACAATAATAGTTCCCCCCTTGTAGAACATGTCCAATATTTATACGCTTGTATATCAGTTTCGCTTTGAATCATATTTCTCTTTCATATTTTCTTTCTTATTTTTTTAAGTTTGTGCCAGTGTGTTCATAGAAAAAAAGTGGTGATAAAGCTTTTCTCTTCTCTAATCTCTTCTCCTTTTCTCTTCTATCTTATCTTCTTTCCTCTTCTCCTCTCTTCTATCTTCTCTTTCCATCCCTTTTCCTCCTCTCCCCTTCCCTTCTCCTCTCCTATCTTCTCTTTTTCTCTCTTCTATTTTCTCTTCTCTCCTCTATTTTCTCTTCTCTAATCTCATCTCCTTTTCTCTTCTATCTTCTCTTCTCTAATCTCTTCTCCTTTTCTCTTCTATCTTCTCTTCTCTCCTTCTCTTTTGTCATCTCCTCTCCTCTTTTCTCCTCTCTTCTCTTCTCTAATCTCCTTCTCTCTTCTTCGACCATGGTATCCTATTGCATCGTCTGGAGGGGCTGGGGGTGAGGGGCACCGTTTTGCGGTGGTTCTCCTCCTACCTCTCTGGCCGAGCGCAATGTGTGTTGACAGGAGGGCAGAGGTCGACCCTGAGGCCGCTCACTTGTGGGGTGCCTCAGGGGTCGGTCCTCTCACCTCTCCTGTTCAACATATATATGAAGCTGCTGGGCGAGATCATCCGTGGATTTGGGGTAGACTACCACCTGTATGCTGACGACACCCAGCTGTATATCTCTATCCCGAACCACCCCAACGATGCCGTCGAAGTGATGTCCCGGTGTCTAGAAGCCGTGCGGATCTGGATGGGAGGTAACAGACTCAGGCTCAACCTGTCCAAGACGGAGTGGCTGTGGCTTCCGGCACCCCGGTTCAACCAGTTATGTCCATCACTGGCCATTGGGGGTGAACAGTTGGCCCCCATGGATCGGGTTCGCAATTTGGGCGTCCTCCTAGATGCCTGGCTGTCAATGGACGATCATGTGACGGCCGTGGCAAGGGGGGCGTTTCACCGGGTTCGCCTGGTGCGCCAATTGCGTCCCCTATTGGACCGGGATGCCCTCCACACAGTCACCCATGCACTAGTGACGTCTCGGCTGGACTACTGTAATGCTCTCTACATGGGGCTCCCCTTGAGATGCACTTGAAGGCTGCAGCTGGTCCAGAATGCAGCCGCGCGGGTTGTTGCGGGAGTCCCTAGGTACTCCCACGTAACACCTCTCCTGCGCGGGCTACACTGGCTACCTGTGGCTTTTCGGGTGCGTTTCAAGGTACTGGTTATCATCTTTAAAGCGCTCCATGGCACAGGACCAAGGTACTTGTGGGATCATATCCTGCACCATACATCCCTTCGACCGATCCGCTCTCACAGAGAGGGGCTCCTCCAGGTGCCGTCCATGAGGCAGTGCCAGCGGGCGACGCCCAGGAGTAGGGCCTTCTCTGTAATGGGCCCGACCCTCTGGAATGACCTCCCCCCCGACATTAGAATAACGACCGATCTCCGCTCCTTCCGTAAGATGCTCAAGACCCACCTGTTTAGTTTAGCGGGCCTGGCCTAATCCCGATCTAGTCCCTCAATTCTGTACTTTTAAATTTTTGGGGTTGTTTTAAGCTGATTTTTAACTTTTATTACCCTGTACAGCTCTACTGTTTAATTGGTTTTTAAGTGTACCTATTTTTATACTAGGTTTTAATCTGGTGTCTGTACACCACCCCAAGTCCCTTTGGGGAGAGGGGGCGGTCTATAAATTTAATAAAATAAATAAATAAATAAATATCTTTTCATCTCTTTTATCTTCTCTCCTCTCCTCTCTTCTATTCCCTTCCCTTTTCTCTTTTCCTCTTCTCTCCCCTTCTCCTCTTCCATCTTCTCTAATCTCTTCTCCTTTTACCCTCTACTCTTCTCTCATTTTCTTCTCTTTTCTCATCTCTTCTGTCATCTTCTCTTCTCCTCTCTTCTACCTTCTCTTGTATCTTCTCTTCCCTACCCTTTTCTCTTTTCCTCTTCTCTCCCTTCCCTTCTCCTCTTCTATCTTCTCTTCTCTTCTTCTCTTTTCTCTTCTCTTGTCATCTTCTCCTCTCCTGCCTCCTACCTTCTCTTCTCCTCTCTTCTCCTCTTTATCGTATCATATTTTATCTTGTCTCTTCAACTCAATTGACCTGTCACATATTACACATACAAAAGGGGGAAAAACTTAACAAGTGAAACAACTGCAAATTTAATGTGGGCCCCTTAAAAGAGTTTCCCCCCCTTTCAAAAGCCAATCTGTATATTTAGGAAAACACAACCAGAGCCCTGTAAGAATTTGTTTCAGACAAAAAAAAAAGACTCTATCAGAATCTTGAAGAAAAACTACCTTGTTACAGGTAGTCTTCGACTTACGACCACAATTCAGCCCAACATTTCTGTCACTAAGCGAGACAATTTGTTAAGTGAGTTTTGCCCCATTTACAACTTTCCTTGCCACGGCTGTTAAGTGAATCACCGCAGTTCTTAAATTAGTAACACGGTCATTACTCTGGCTTCCCCATTGACTTTGCTCACACATGACCCCCAGGACGCTGCAACCGTCGTAAGTACATGCCAGTTGCCAAGCCTCCGAATTTTGGTTGCATGACCAGGGAGCTGCTGCAATGGTTGTGACTTTCATAACTCCCGTTTTTCGGTGCCGTTGCAACTCTGAATGAGTGAACCGTTGTAAGTCGAGAACTGCCTGTATCTCATTTTTGCCTTGGGTTAAAAGCAGACGACTCTGGAACCTCCTGTATGCATCGATCTAGGCAAGAGATTTAGATCAACCGAGTTGGAAGGGACCTTGGAGGTCATTTAGTCCAACCCCCAGCCCAAGCAGGAGACCCTACCCCATTTCTGACAGATGGCAATTCCATCTCTTCTTGAAAGCTTCCAGGGATGAAGCTCCCACAACTTCTGAAGGCAACTTCTGTTCCTTTGGTTGATTGTTCTCACTGTCAGGAAATTTCTCCTCATTTCTAGGTTGAATCTTTGCAAGATTTGCATAATAGGTATATTTTTTCTCACCTGATAAATGGCCCCAGTGAGTGAATGCAAGACTTTTTGTTGTGAAAACATGACACAGCAGTCTCTCTCTCTCTATGCAACGCGTCACTGTCTACTTTTCACTTTTTCTCTCTCTCCTCTCTTCTTATTTCAAGCTTCGCTCTAGGTTTTTTCCCCGTTCAGGAGAAAGTTCAGCTTTCCATTTTTAACGATTCTCCACCGTCCGACATGGTAAATCAGAGGCTGTGAAGTAACAAGTGTGAATTTCTTACAACTATTCAGGCATCTTGAATTTATTTTCCCCCGTTGTATGGCACCGATGCCCAGACATGGTTTGCAAAGGATGATAGAATAGAATAGAATAGAATAGAATAGAATAGAATGGAATGGACTGGAATGGAATAGAATAGAATAGATATTGAAATGAAGAATAGGAATAGGAATAGGAATGGAATGGACTGGAATAGAATAGAATAGGAATAGAAATAAAACAAATAGAATAGAATAGAATAGAATAGAATAGATATTGAAATGAAGAATAGGAATAGGAATAGGAATGGAATGGACTGGAATAGAATAGAATAGGAATAGAAATAAAACAAATAGAATAGAATAGAATAGATAATGGAATGAAAAATAGAAAAATATGATATTGGAATGTAGAATAGAATAGAATAAGAGTTGGAAGAGACCATAGAGGTCTTGTAGTCCAACCCTCTTCCTAGGCAGGAAACCCTACACCACTTCAGACAATTGGCTGTCCAATCTCTTCTTAAAAACTTCCAGTGTTGGAGCATTTAGAACTTCTGGAGGCAAGTCGTTCCACTGAATAGAATAGAATAGAATAGAAAATAGAATAGAATAGAATAACAGAGTTGGAAGGGACCTTGGAGGTCTTCTAGTCTACCCCCCTGCTTAGGCAGGAAACCATTTCACACAAATGGTTGTCCAATCTCTTCTTTAAAAAGTCCGGTGTTGTAGCATTTCAACTTCTGGAGGCAGATTGTTCCACTGGTTAATTGCTCTAAGAATGAAAGTGATGCTGAGAAATACCAGGAGGAGACCCTATTTTAAAACTCTTTGCTTCTTGTCTTCTGACAGGCAGGTGGCCACCGCTAAGCCCAAGCATTTCCACTGCTAAGCAAGACAGTTCAGTGAGTTTTGCTCCCTTTTAGGACATTTCTTGCCCAGTTGTTAAGTGGATCGTGGCAGTTGCTAGGTTGGTAACCGGGTGTTTAAGTGAGTCTGGCTTCCCCCGTGGACTTTGCTTGTCGGAACGTCACAAAAGATGGGATCACATGACCCCGGGACACAGCGACCGTCGTAAATATGAGACACTTGCCAAGCATCTGAATTTGACCAGAACTTCCACTGCCAGCAAGGCAGTTGTTAAGTGAGTCATACCCAATTTTAAGACTTTTTTACCATGATTGTTTAGTCTCCTCCTCCTCCTCTCCACACACCCTTCTCTCTTCTAACACTGATGATGTTAGCTAGCTGGGTCATTAAACGACTGCAAGAAACCCACCAAGCTCAGAGAGCACCTAGGACACTGCAGTTCTCCTCCTCCTCCTCCTTTCAACAAATCTCCTTCCTTCTAGCACTGATGATGTTACCTGGCTGGGTCATGAAACGTCTGGAAGAAAACAACCAAGATCAGTAACTATCAAGGACCCCACAGTTCTTTTCTTCCCCATTTCCTCACCTCCCTCCTTTCTACAATCTCCCTCTTTCTAGCACTGAAACATCTGGAAGAAAACCACCAAGTTCAGAGAGCACCAAGGACTCTACCATGACACTGTCATACCCAGAACTCTGAACATAAAAACTACAACATTTCTAATTACAAAAAAAACCCCAAACCACCAGCTCCTTCCTTCCTGTGTCCACCATGCCAATATTTGGCAGGACTAGACATTGTGTGAACCCAGCCATTGAGTTCACTTCCTAGAAGTTAATTCACCCAAGTTGTCCTCTAGACTCCAACGCCTCCTTCACAACTTGGATGCTCTCTAGACGTGTGGACTTCACCTCCCAGAATTCTTAGCCACAGCCACGTTTGGAATTCTGGGTGTTGAAGTCCACACATCTGCAGGGGAGCTGTTGGACTCAGGTACAACAACAGTCACAATTTTGCACACTGAAAGCAAATGATGCTTTCCCAAGAGATCCCCCCCCCCTCGCTCATTCTGCCCTTGATGTCCTATCAATATTTCTCAAACTAGGCCACTAAGGCAGGTGGACTTCAATTCCCAGAAGTCCCCAGCCAGCACTGAATTCTGGGAATTGAAGTCCAGCTGCCTTAACATGGCCTAGTTTGAGAATCAGGCTGCGAAATGGATTTTTTGATAGCCACTTCCTTCCTTCCAGCCTCCAACCAGCTTGCGAAAAACATCTTTTAGCGATGGCTAGTCAAGGGTCCTTTTTGTTTGTTTTTCTCAAAATCTTTGCAGTTTTTCTACCTCCTGACTCTCTCCTTCCAACGAGAAGAGAGAGAGAGAAGCAAGAGAGAAGCGTCACTTGACCTTTTTTCTTTATCTCCTCCCGAGTGAATGCCTCTAAATTTAGTTTGTGGTTAAGAATGCTTTTTACTTTTGTTTTGTTTTCGATGCAAAGGTCAAACTGGGTGGAGGTTGGAGAGGAAGGAGTTTCAAAAGCAGGCAGGTGGAGAGAGAGAGACAGACAGACAGAGAGAGACAGAGACAGAAAGAAAGAAAGAAAGAAAGAAAGAAAGAAAGGGAGAGAGAGAGGAAGGAAGGAAGGAAGGAAGGAAGGAAGGAAGAAAGAAAGAGAGAGAGAGGAAGGAAGGAAGGAAGGAAGGAAGGAAGGAAAAAGGAAGAGAGTAAGTAAGAAAGAAAAAGACAGATAGAAGCAGAGTGAGAGAGAAAAAAAGAGAAGAAACAGTGAAAGGGGAAGGAAAATAGAGATAGAAAGAAAGGAAGGATGGAAGAGAAAGAAAGAGAAGTAGAATGAGAGAGAGAGAGAGAAGAAACAGTGAGAGTGAAAGAAAGAGAGAGAGAAAGAGAAGAAACGGTGAGAGTGAGAGAAAGAAAGAAAGGAAGGCAGAGAAAGAAAGAAAAAACAGAAATAGAAACAATGTGAGATAGAGAAAGGGAAGAGAAGAGAAGAGAAGAGAAGAGAAGAGAAGAGAAGAGAAGAGAAGAGAAGAGAAGAGAAGAGGCATCTCCACTTGCAACAGTCACTTAGTGACTGTTCAAAGTTACAACAGTGCTGGAAAAAGCGACATGACCGTTTTTCACACCTATGACCATTGCAGCACCTCCAAGGCCCCGTGATCAAAACAATTGGAACCCTTGGCAGCTTAGAGTAATGACGCTTCCAGGATCCCTGGGTCATGGGATGCCCTTTTGGGTCTTTCTGATAAGCAAAGCCAAGGCCAGATTAGCAACAGCACTTAAGACTTACTGTATATACCGCTTCACAGTGCTTTTACAGCCCTCTCTAAGCGGTTTACAAAGTCAGCCTCTTTCCCCCAACAATCTGGGTCCTCATTTGACCCACCTTGGAAAGACAGAAGGCTAAAACTTGAGCCAGTCAGGATCGAACTGTTGGCAGTGGACAGAGTTAGCCTGCAATGCTGCATTCTAACCACTGGGTCACCCAGCTTGGTAAATTCTCTTAACAAACTTGTTATTAACTTATCAATTGCAGTGATTCACTTAACAACTGTGGCAAGAAATGTCGTAAAATGGGGCAAAATTCACTTAATAATAGTCTGGCTTAGCAATGGAAATTTGGGGCTCAATTGTGGACATAAATCGAGGACTACCTGTAGACAGAACGGAATAGAACAGTTTAGATTACAGAATAGAATAGAAAACGGAATAGATTAGACTAGACTCGACCCGAGTCAAAGAATAAACCCAAACCAAACAAAATAATAAAATAAAATGAGATGAGATGAGATGAGATAGAGGAAATGAAATAAATGAAATGAAAAATGAAACACTATAAAAATTAAACACTAAAATAATAAAATAAAATAAAAATAAAATAATAAAATAAAATAAAAATAAAATAATAAAATAAAACAACATACTGTAAAATAAAATAAAAATAAAATACTGTAAAATAAAATAAAAATAAAATACTGTAAAATAAAAATAAAATAATAATATAAAAGTAATAAAAAATAATAAATAATTTAAATAATAAAGTAAAATAAAATAATAATAAAATAATGTACTGTAAAATAAAATACTGTAAAAATAAAATACTGTAAAATAAAATAATAAGATAATAAAATAATAATAAAATAAAATAATAATAAAAGAATAAAGTAAAGTAAAATAAAAGTCACCCAAGGCAGCCTGGTGAACCCTTCCTGGGGGGTTGGGGTGCCCCAACCATCCTCCTCCCCACCCCCACCCCCGTGCCAGAGGGGCGGGGGGCAAGGGGGGGCGAGAGGCAGCTGCCCCAGCTGCAGAGCCAGCTGCAAGGCCAGCAGGATTTGCCCCCCTCCCCTTGAGCCGAGAGCCCAGGGCGGGAGGGGGGCGGGGGCGCCGGTGCTGCTTTTGCACCCAGAGCAGGAGCCGGGTGGGAGCTGATGTGTGCAGTTGTGAGTCAAACCGAGAAGCGCTCTGTGCACCCACCACAGCGGCAGGCGGCAGGAAGAGAAACCCAGCGGCTTCGCAGCATGCCTGGCTGGGCTCCGCTCTTGCAGCCTCTTCGGTGCCCGCCCGGGGAAGGGAAGGGAGGGAAGGGCTGAAGTTCAACCGGTGATGCCTCCAAGGGATGCCTTGCCTTCCCTCTTGCGCCACCCAAAAAGCTGTCCTCAAAAGCCCCGGCGGAGGGCTGGGTGGGTTGAGCCCGAGGCTGCACGGGTAGCCGCCTTTATCGCACGTGGCTGGGATTGGGGGAAGGGGCCCTGAAATAGCAGAATAACGGAGTCGGGAGGTGTCCCTGGAGATCTTCTAGTCGGTCCCCCCCCTGCTCAAGAAATATGACACGGGGCAAGACGGTTGAGCAGGAGGCTGCAGGGGAAGTCTCCTTTATCGCATGTGGCTGAGATTTGGGGAGGGGGCCAGCATTAACAGAACAACAGTCGGAAGGGGTCCCTGGAGGTCTTCTAGTCTGCTCAAGAAAAAAACGGCACGTCGCGAGGCGAGGCGGCTCCGTTGCGCACCCCTAGAAAGCAGGGGGGTTGCGGGTCTGCCAGAGAAGGGAAAAGTAATTCTCGGATCCCACGCCCCCCCCCCTTCCTTCCGCACAGCAAGAGCTGGAAAGAGGAGCGGGGGTGGGGGTGGAGGAAGAGAGAGGAGTCTTGCAATTCTGATCACCTTGTGGTCTCCCTGCCGCACTGGCCCCGCCGCAACCCTTGGGCCCTGGGCGTCTTGCTCTCGCATTGCGTAGGAGGGGGAAAGCCGAGGGGACGGGACCTTGAGTTGCGTAAGGAAACCGGGGGGGGGGGAGGGCATCTGGACAGGTGAAGGAGGGCGTCCTTCCGGGGGGAGAAGGGGGTGTCATAAACGGGCCGGGGTCGTTTGATGAATAATTTGGCCTCTTTGACATCCGAAAAATACTGACTATGCCAAGAGTGGGACAGGGGGCAAGTGAAGACGACCAGAAGGGGAAATACTAAGAAAAAGGGGGAGGAAAGAGGAGAGGAAGGGAAGGGAGGAAAGGAGAGGAGAAGAGAAAGGAAACGAAGGGAAGGTGAAAGGAAAGAAGGGGAAAGGAAAGAGCAAGGGAAGGGAAGGAAAAAAGAAATGGGAAAGGAGAGGAGAGGAACTGGCTCACACTACAGCCTGAATTAAACTATCTTCCAACTTGCTACAATATAAGAGCCACACACAAATCGAAACCCCTTGCTAATGGCAAAGAACCCTTGGACCCTCCAAGGACCCAGCAGCCATGCTTGGTAGGGACACCTAGTAGTAGCCCTTGCAGTGTGTTTGGGTGAACTCAGCCCAAGCCCACAGGCCCAGAAGGTCCCAGCTGGTGATCAGCCTCTTCTGCAGAGTCTCCGATTTCTTGGATCTCACATCGGGCTGAAATCCTCCAGCAGATCCCAAAAGGGAGTGGGTGGGGGGAGAGGGGGGATGGAGATGGCCAAGAGGTCCTCCTTTGACTGTCATTGGTGCTTCCCGGTGGGCGAGGCTCCTTCCCAGCTCTCCAATTGCCCGGCTGGTGTGGCGGCTTCTGCGCTTTTCGACCCCAGGGATTCTTGCTTCTCTCTGACCTTTGCCTGCTGGCATTGCTGCCCGTGTCTCCGAAGCCCAGAATAGCCCCCAGGGAAGGCCAAAGGTGCTGGACCCGGTCATCTCCAGTAGGAAGCCACCCAGGACAGAGAGATCCGACCCAGTTGGCTTTCAGCAAAGGGAGAAGAAGCCATCTCCCATCCATCATTCTGAATTTTCAATTTGGCTCTCTTTTTTTTCCCCCTGCAAAGATGATTTAGAGAAGGAGGTTACAAAAGTTCAGCGATGAAGATGAGACGCTGGAAAGATTGCAGAGAAGAGCAACAAAGAAGATTAGGGGACTGAAGGCTAAAACATACAAAGAACCGTTGCAGGAATTGGGGATTGGCTAGTCTTGACGAAGAGAAGGACCACAGGTGACATGATAGCATCTTCCAATGTTTGAGGGGCTGCCACAAAGAAGAAGGAGTCAAGCTATTCTCCAAAGCACCAGAAGGTGAGACCAGAAGGATGGAAACTCATCAAGGAGAGAAGCAACCTAGAACTAAGAAGAAATTTCCTGACAGTGGAGAACAATCAATCAGTGGAACTGCTTGCCACCAGAAGTTGTGGGTGCTTCATCACTGGAGGATCTCAAGAAGAGATTGGACAGTCTGAAAGGGCATAGGGATGGACTAGAAGACCTCCAAGGTCCCTTCCAACTCTGTTATTCTGTATTCAATCCATTCTGTATTCTGAGATCTGGAAGAGACAGTCGGGTGTGTGATGCTTTGCATCACAAACCTGACAGGTGGGTCAGTGTTTGACCTCCAGCGTTTGGCGGCTGATTCGTTCTGGATTGTCCATCACTAGTTGCAGAAGTTTCTCACTTCCTACTTCATCTCGGTTCCTTGATCTTCTCGAAAGAAAGTTCGCGTTGGGACCTCCTTTGGAACAAGGTTTTTGGTCCTTGTTTTTTTGGTCCCATCTTTTCTCCCGTCCTTGGCCCTTCATGGTCTTCTGCCATCTTTTAGTTGTGTTCCTCTTCACACACCCACACACACACGAACACCCACACAGAGACACAGTTTGTGGTGCGTCCTCTCAATGCTTCTCAACCTGAGCAATTTTGAGTCCTGTGGACTTCAACTCCCCGAATTCCTCTTAAAGTGGCCAAGTTTTGATAATAAACCCCAATTTAGATCTTCTGCTTGGTGCAAAAAGATAGGAGAAAAAGATGGATGGAAACTAATCAAGGAGAGAAGCAACCTAGAACTAAGGAGAAACTTCCTGACACTTAGAACAATTAATCAGTGAAACAGAAGTTGCCTTCAGAGGTTGTAAATGTGCCTCAAGAAGTTCTAAATTCTCCAACACTGAAAGTTTTTAAGATGATGTTGGATAACCTTTTGTCTGAAGTGGGTTTCCTGCCTAAGCAGGGGGTTGGACTAGAATATCTCCAAGGTCCCTTTTAACTCTCCTATTCCTATCCCATTCCATTCTATTCTTTTATCTTACTCATATTTATCCTATCCTATTCTATTCTATTTTCCAGCATGGCTGGCTGGGGAATTCTGGGAGTTGAAGTCCACAAGTCTTAAAGTTGCCAAGTTTGGACACCCCTGGTTTAAGGATAGCAGAACATCCAAAATTTGCATCACATGACACTGTTGTAAACAACCAGCTACATTCTAGCTGAAAACGCTTACACACACACACACACACACCACACACAACTTCCCCACCCCACCCCCAGCATCAAATCACGTCAATCTTTGCAATCAGAACAGATTTAACCTGTCAATCATGGCCACTCCAGAAATAATTGACTGGCAGGTTTGTGGGGTTTTTTATATATACTGTATATATATATATTCTTTCCATGCACCGTCTTCCTTTTCAACATTACTGGATTTGAAAATGCACCTTTTTCAGATTAAAATATAATTAGAAGAATATTAGACTGTGCGTAGATGGATAGATTAACATTAAAAATAAAAGGCAAGGAAGAAACAGAATATTTTACATCATGGGACCTCCTTTTTATCAGTGGTTAGATAAAAAGAGGGAGAAATGAGAAGATAAAAGATTGTTGTCATCTAAAAGTAGATGATGAATGATTATTATTATTACATATAAGCAAGTATGATGATGATTATTACTATTATTCCTAGCATTATTATTATTTTGTAAAAGTAAATGGACTCAGACAGTACACTGTTGACTAAGCACTTTTGTATAATAATGGAAAAAATGTATACTTTTTTTTTTTTTAAAAAAGGAAAGTACACCTTTTCTTCCATGCACATGCAAACACAGTTCCCAATTTTAGTGAGAACCTCCACCTCTTGAAGGAGTCAAAGGCTACGTTTTGGGAAATCGTCTTTGAAATTTTAATCAGAGAAACTAGGCCGTGACGCGTGTTCCCTTGGTTTATTCATATTTATATTTTTTTCTGATGAAAAGTGGAGGTTTGGGTGTTTATCACTCAGATATGGCCCAGGGGTGAAAAGGTTTGGGGCATTTTGAATCACGCCGGTGTCAAAGTTTCCTTGATTTATTGCTTTTGGTATCACAGCTTGTCCTCGACTTACAACAGTTCATTTAGTGACTGTTTAAAATTACCACAGAACCAGAAAAAAGTGACTTACAACCGTTTTTCACACTTACGACCTTTAGTAGTGTCCCCGTGGTCACGTGATCTAAACTCAGACATTTGGCAGCGGATTCATCCTTACGACCGTGTCGCTGTGTCCTGAGGTCATATGATTTCCCTTTTGCGACCTTCCGACCCCAGGGTCACTTCGCAACCACACTTAAGAACGGCAAGGGATTCACTTAACAACTGTGGGAGGGAAACTCACCTAACAAATGTCTCACTTAGCAACAGACATTTGGTCGTAAGTCGAGGACTACCTATGCAGTGTAAAGACTGCAACAGTCCTTCGGTAGGATGAGCAAGTAAACACATCCATGAACAGCAACTAACAGTCACAAGACATGATAAATCTATTTAATTTCACAATACATGGACAGATTTATAGCCATAGTTTCCACTGGAAACTGTGAGCTTCCTAGACCCAGCCAAGCCGAAGGCGTTAGGGAATTCCTGGAAGTTTGTTATTCTGACACAACAGTCACATCAGATAAACCACATTTGTTGTTGTTGTTACAATACAATACAATAGCAGAGTTGGAAGGGACCTTGGAGGTCTTCTAGTCCAACCCCCTGCCTAGGCAGGAAACCCTATACCGTTTCAGACAAATGGCTATCCAACATCTTCTTAAAGACTTCCAGTGTTGGGGCATTCACAACTTCTGGAGGCAACTTCTGTTCCACTGGTTAATTGTTCTAACTGTCAGGAAGTTTCTCCTCAGTTCTAAGTTGCTTCTCTCCTTGATTAGTTTCCACCCATTGCTTCTTGTTCTACCCTCAGGTGCCTTGGAGAATAGTTTGACTCCCTCTTCTTTGGGGCAACCCCTGAGATATTGGAAGACTGCTATCATGACTCCCCTGGTCCTTCTTTTCATTAAACCAAACATCCCCAGTTCCTGCAACCGTTCTTCCTATGTTTTAGCCTCCAGTCCCCTAATCCTCTCTGCTGCTCTTCTCTGCCCTCTTTCTAGAGTCTCCACATCTTTTTTACATCGTGGCGACCAGAACTGAATGCAGTATTCCATGTGTGGCCTTACCAAGGCCTTGTAAAGTGGTATTAACACTGTTGTTGTTAGTTGCGATCACAAACCACATTTATGTACCATTTAAAAGAGTCAATCAAAAGACTAAGAAGAAAACAAAAGGGCCGGAACACGTCCCCTCCAGCGGTCTACGCCCAGATAAGCAGGGATTAACGCCAGACAAATAATCAAGCAGAAAGTAATAACCCAATCAAGGGATGACCAAGAAGAAAACACTCCCACCAATGCTGACCATGCAAAACACTAGCAAATAAACTAGCAAACTATGGACACTGTTAGCACCGATGATGTTCCCTAGTTGGGCCATGAAATGAACCCACAGTGCTTTTTCTTCTCCTCCTCCTCCTCCACCACCACCACCACCACCACAATACCCCGTCTCTTCTAGCACTGATGATCTCCCCTAGTTGGGTCATGAAACGTCTGCAAGAAAACCACCAAGAGCATCAAGGACTCCATAGTTCTTCTGCCCGCCCTCTCCAGGGGAGGGATTCAGCCGTTTCGGACTGGTTCAGGCAAACTGGATGCTAATTTTGCATCAGGTTCGCTGAACCGGTTGTTGCAAGGACTGGCTGGCCCCTCCCCACCATTCCCAGAATTGAATGGTGAGATCATCACCATCATCATCATAATTGTATTCATTAAACATGAAACTCAGTCAACTGAACATTTATCACAAATATTGACTGGCGCCGAGGCTTGATACGGGTTTCTGCCAGCGTCCAAGGTATCAACCAAGTATCTTCTTAAAAATTATTATTATTATATAAAGAAACGGAAGGTTTAATGCTGGCTGCTCAAGAACAAGCACTACAAACTAATGCCATGAAAGCGAAGATACAAAAATCCACTGACAACCCAAACTGCCGACTTTGCAACAACAAAGTCGAAACTGTTTCACAATTAATATGTGAATGCAGCAAAATTGCACAAACTGATTACAAAGCTAGACATGACCGAGTTGCTAAATTGATCCACTGGTCATTATGTAAAAAATATGATTTACCCGTATCCAGAAAGTCATGGGAACATAAAGTGGAAAAAGTTACCGAAAATGAGAAGGTGAAGATCTTGTGGGAGTTTCGAATACAAACGGATCGTCATTTGGAGCTCAACACGCCAGAGATCACGGTTGTAGAGGGCCAAAGTGTACAGTTTATTGATATCGCTGTTCCTGGAGATGCCAGAGTCGAAGAAAAAGAACTAGAAAAAACAATGAAATTTGGCGACTTGGCCATCGAAACTTCACGGCTATGGATGAAGCATGTAACAGGGATACCCATTGTCATCGGGGCACTTGGCACCATGTCCAAGAATTTTATAAAACACATCCACAAATTGCAGCTTCCTGCAATAACACCAGTGGAACTGCAAAAAACTGTGCTACTCGGAACATCTTATATCTTAAGAAGGTCCTTGGTTGATCCCTAGGACGCTGGCAGCAAACCGTATCAACCATTAGCACCAGTCACTGGTATTTGTGATGCATTTTTGAATGTTCAGTTGACTGAGTTTCATGTTTAATGAATAAAGTATATGATAATAATAATAAATCTTTGGTGAGATTCACAGCCTTTGGGGCTGGTTGGTAGCCTAACAGCTCGAGTCCTAACCAAGGACCTACAAACTCTTAAGTAACATCGGAGGATATAAGTTGTTCCAAGTAGGGTGGTTTTTTGTAGAGTCAGAATGTTCAAGTCAGGTAAATTTAGAATTTCCAAATAGCGAGTAGGTAGCCCTTTAGGTATTGCTCCAAGGGCTCCAATTACAATCGGGAGAACACTCGATTTCTTTTTCCATAGTCGCTCAACTTCAATTTGCAAGTCTCAGTACTTTGTAATTTTCTCTTGCTGCTTATCTTCAATTCGCACATCACCAGGTATTGCAATGTCAATGGACCAAACTTTTTTCTTTTCAACTATTGTTATGTCAGGTGTGTTGTAGGCCAAGTGCCTGTCAGTCTGGATTCTGAAGTCCCACAAGATCTTGACTTTCTCATTCTCTAAAACGTTCTCAACTTGATGGTCCCAGTGGTTTTTGCTGTACTCAAATCCAAACTTTTGGCACAATTTCCAGTGAATGATCTTAGCAACGCGGTCTTGGCGTTGTAGGTAGTCAGTTTGTGAAATTTTGCTGCACTCGCTGATCAAGTGGTCGACTGTCTCATCTTTATCATTACAGAGGCGACATTTGCTGTTGGTGGTAACATGTTGAATTTTTGCCTTCATGCAGTTTGTGGCTATGGATTGTTCTTGAGCTGCTATTATTGTTTATTATTATTATTATTATTATTATTATTATTATTATTATTATTATTATTATTATTATTATTATTATTATACGATTGTATCACAGCGGCCAGTTGATTCGCCGGATTTGGCATTGATTACTAGTCGGGCCCCACCCAGGGGCCTAGGACGTCGTAACGTATTTTCGTAATATACGTGCAGATCCAAACAGTGCAGCTTTTTGCATTTGACTGATGGTGATTTTGTCAAGTTTTAACTGTTTTAAATGTAATTCCAGTGCTTTTGGAATAGCACCCAGTGTGCCGATTACCACTGGAATTACCACTGCTGGTTTGTGCCATAATCGTTGGATTTCAATTTTTAAGTCCTGGTATTTCGCGACTTTTTCATGTTCCTTCTCCTCAACTCTGCTATCACCTGGTATTGCGATGTCTATGATTGTAACCTTATTTTTCTCAACCAGTGTGATGTCTGGTGTGTTATGCGCTAGTACTTTGTCTGTTTGTATACGAAAATCCCACAGGATCTTGACCATCTGATTTTCGGTGACTTTTTCAGGCTTATGTTCCCACCAGTTTGTTGTTGTTTTAATATTATAATTTTTGCACAAATTCCAGTGGATCATTTGTGCTACTGAATTGTGCCGCAATTTATAATCAGTCTGCGCGATTTTTTTACAGCAGCTGAGTATGTGGTCAACAGTTTCATCAACTTCTTTGCAGAGTCTGCATTTGGCATCATCAGAGGATTTTTCGATTTTGGCCTTAATGGCATTTGTTCGGATAGCTTGTTCTTGCGCAGCCAGGATTAGTGACTCTGTTTCTTTCTTTAATGTACCTGTTGTTAACCATAACCAAGTTTTTTCACTGTCCACTTTATCTTTTATTTTTTCCAGAAATTGACCATGTAAGGCTTTGTTCTGCCAACTCTCCATTCTTGATTTTATCACATCTTTTCTGTATTCTTGTTTCGTCTGTTGGGCCTTCAGTAGATTTTTGTTCTTTACTTCGATTAATAGATGTTCTTGACTTTCTTTTAAATAATCAGCTAGTGCATGTTTTTCTTCTTCAACTATTTGCTTCACTTGTAATAATCATCTGCCACCTGATTTTCGGGGCAGGTATAGTCTATCAGTGTCACCACGTGGATGTAAACTGTAGTGCATTGTCATTAGTTTCCTTGTTTTTCGGTCCAAAATGTCCAAATCAGCTTGTGTCCAGTTAACTATACCAGCTGTGTATCTTATAACTGGTATTGCCCAGGTATTTATGGCCTTGATTGTATTTCCACCATTTAATTTAGATTTCAAAATTTTCCTAACTCTGTTGGTGTACTCTCTCCTGACAATATTTTTTACTTGTCCATGTTTGATGTTATCCAACTGCAAAATGCCTAAGTATTTGTAGGCTTCATTTTCTTTGCATTTAATTAGTTGGCCATTGGGCATTTCAATTCCCTCACATGTAGTGATTTTGCCCCTTTTTATGGATACAGTGGCACATTTTTCCATGCCAAACTGCACTGAAATATCGGTGCTGAATACTCGGACAGTGTTTGTCAGTGATTGGATTTCTATTTCTGACTTTCCATAGAGTTTCAAATCATCCATATATAATAAATGTGAAATTTTTTCAGCTTCTTTGGCTGTTTGGTAGCCTAATTTCATTTTTTTTAAGATTAATGATAGTGGGATCATCGCAATGATGAAGAGAAGAGGTGAAAGTGAATCACCCTGGAAAATTCCTCGCTTGATATTAACCATTCCATAGTTCTCATTCCCTACTGCCAACTCAGTTCTCCATTGTTTCATCGCCTTTTCAGTGAAGGATGTAATATTTTTACTAATGCCAGTTGTTTCTAAGCATTTTATGATCCAACTATGTGGCAATGAGTCAAATGCTTTTTTATAATCAATCCAGACCATATTCAAGTTCGTTTTTCTTTTCTTACAATTTTCTAATATCATTTTATCAATTAGGAGCTGATCTTTTGTGCCCCTACTCCTTCTTTTGTTGCCTTTTTGCTCTACTGGCAAGATGTTGTTTGTTTCCAAATAATCCATAATGTTATCTGCAATAATGCCTGTGAGTAATTTAAAGGTTGTTGGCAAGCATGTTATTGGTCTGTAGTTTTCAGGTATTGTTCCTTTAGTTGCATCTTTCTGAATCAAGTATGTTTTTCCAGTTGTCAACCATTCATCAATTTGACCATTTTGTAAAATTTCATTCAGTTGCCTGGCCAACATTGCATGTAAACTGGTCAGATATTTGAGCCAGAAACCATGTAATTGATCATTTCCAGGTGATGTCCAATTCTTTACTTTTTTTACTCGATTTTTGACCATCTCAGTTGTTATTTCTAATACTTGCATTTGTTTGTTACCAATGCTTTCCTCAAAGTCATGTATCCACTTTGCTTCCTTATTGTAGTCCTTTGCATTTCCCCACAATTCTTTCCAGAATTCAGCTGTGGCCTGCTTTTCTGGTTTTTGACTTTTGGTGCCACCATTCACATTAAGACTTTGATAAAAACGCCGTTGGTCTGATCGAAATTGTTGATTTTGTTTATACTGGATGATTCGTGCCTCATATCTTTCAATTTTTCTAGCTGTTGCTGTTATCTGCTGTTTTACAATCTCTACAGCTTCATTGATGTTTCTTGTATCCAATCTATATCTTCTGATTAGCTGATCTATGATTTTTCTGTTTTTAAGCCGTTGCTCATGCATGTTCTTTAAGTTGCTAGCATCTGCCCTTAATTTTTTGACTTTTTGTTCTAATCGGATTTTCCACTTTGGCTTTGATGCTTTTTCAATTGTGTGATTAGGTACTTTGATTTTAATGCCTGGTTCATTAGTGACTATTACAGCTGCACTGTACATTAACTGATTTGTTTCCAAGATGGATCCCGATTCAATTGTTGAAAGCACTGCATTAACCATTTTCATGATAGGACCCAAAATTTTCTTAGGGACAGTTTTTAATGATGGTAAACGTTGCCTTTCCTCCCTAGCCAGAAAATGCTCCATGATCTTGTCCTTCAGTTCATTTTGTTTTTGAGTTGGTTCATAAGTTGGTTCAATGGTAACTAGTTCTGGTGGTAGTGTTTTTATTTCCTCTCCGGCAGCTTCCTCTGAGAATTCTCCTATGATTTCTTTAGTTGTATCATGAGTATCACTTATTTCCTCTTGTGATGTTGTTGTTGTTTTTTTGCAATTTGCCTGAATTTCCTCAAGTTCAACTTCGCTAA
Organism: Natrix helvetica; assembly: GCF_964273705.1. Taxonomy (NCBI): domain Eukaryota; kingdom Metazoa; phylum Chordata; class Lepidosauria; order Squamata; family Natricidae; genus Natrix; species Natrix helvetica. The sequence goes on along the minus strand of NC_138551.1, from coordinate 2,376,975 downwards.
ACACTTTATTTCGTATAATAAATCGCCTTTGATCTGCTAGTCATTGTCCACTAACATTTGAATCTGGATATTGTTGTTTCCATAAATCATACATTCGCTTTAAATAGCCTCTTTTTTTTTGGCTCTGAGTTGTAATAACAGGCCATTATGGCACAATTTTCATCTGCACTATATTTCTGTCGTTTTGTTGGCTGGTCCACTTGTAGCCCACTTGTCGACGGATGCCCAGGGACCTCAACATCCGCCGCGGCCCTTGTTAACCTGCGCGACGACCGATGCGGTATAGAATTTTTATTCATTTCTTTCACCATGTTGTATGGGTTGGCGAGTTTTTTTATGGGGCCAGGTTGCCAGCCTGACCCCAACCCTCCTCCTTTCTCATCCGGGCTTGGGACCGGCAATGGCGGAGTTATTATTATTGTTGTTGTTGTTGTTGTTGTTGTTGTTATTATTATTATTATTATTATTATTATTATTATTATTATTATTATTATTATTATATACTTTATTCATTAAACATGAAACTCAGCCAACTGAACATTCAAAAATGCATCACAAATACCAGTGACTGGTGCTAATGGTTGATACGGTTTGCTGCCAGCGTCCTAGGGATCAACCGAGGACCTTCTTAAGATATAAGATGTTCCGAGTAGCGCAGTTTTTTGCAGTTCCACTGGTGTTATTGCAGGAAGCTGCAATTTGTGGATGTGTTTTATAAAATTCTTGGACATGGTGCCAAGTGCCCTGATGACAATGGGTACTCCTGTTACATGCTTCCTCCATAGCCGTGTAGTTTCGATGGCCAAGTCGCCATATTTCATTGTTTTTCCTAGTTCTTTTTCTTCGACTCTGGCATCTCCAGGAACAGCGATATCAATACACTGTACACTTTGGCCCTCTACAACCGTGATCTCTGGCGTGTTGAGCTCCAAATGACGATCCGTTTGTATTCGAAACTCCCACAAGATCTTCACCTTCTCATTTTCGGTAACTTTTTCCACTTTATGTTCCCATGACTTTCTGGATACGGGTAAATCATATTTTTTACATAATGACCAGTGGATTAATTTAGCAACTCGGTCATGTCTAGCTTTGTAATCAGTTTGTGCAATTTTGCTGCATTCACATCGGAAGTGTGAAACAGTTTCGACTTTGTTGTTGCAAAGTTGGCAGTTTGGGTTGTCAGTGGATTTTTGTACCTTTGCTTTCATGGCATTAGTTTGTTGTTGTTGTTGTTATTATTATTATTAGCAGTAGTAGTAGTAGACAGTTAGCCAGATGTTTAGACTGTACTTGGCATTTTTGTCCACCTCTTGTCCACTTCCCAAGGACCTGGGATGGGTAAATCTGGATGTTTTGTAGTGTTAAAAGTCTCGTCGCGGGATTTAAGCTAGTCTGAGTGAAGCTGCCTTTTGCAATTGACTGATGGTGATTTTGTCAATGCTGCTGGCATTCAAGTGGCTTTCCAGATATTTTGGGATTGCACCCAAGACACCTATCCCTATTGGTCCTACCACGTCTGCTTTCTTTTGCTACAGTCATTCTACTTCTATTTGCAAGTCTTTGCATTTTGTTCATTTTCTCCAGTTCTTTTTCTTCTCTCCAAGCACTGCCGCATCCATTATCCACACTTTTTTTGTCTTTCTTATCGACAATTGTTACGTCCGAGGTGTTGTGTGGCAGGTGCCTGTCTGTCTGAATTCTAAAGTCCCAGAGCAATTGAGCTTCTTCACTTTCTATGACTTTCTCTATTTTATGGTCCCACCGGTTCTTGCTTGCAGGCAAATGGTATTTCTTGCAGATCTTCCAATGTACCATTGTTGCTACTTTGTCATGCCACTTCCTGTCGTTGTTCTGGGCGATCTTCTTGCATTCTCTCCTTCTCTTTCTTCCAACCCCCTCCCTCGGGCTTCTCGTCATTTCCTCGTTCTCCCCAAATCATTTTTTCATGCTTCCCATTAAGGAAATCCAGCTCTTCTGTGGGGTTTTGGGGAAGTGATTTTTTCTTCTTTTCATTCTGTTTCAAGCAACTTCCACATTTTCTCCCCACTTTCCCTCGCTTCTCAGCAACTCCTACTTTCTTTTCTTGCAACCTTCCTACTTTCACTCTCATTTCCTTTCCCTTTCTTCAGTCCTGCCTTTTCCCCCAGATTCAGCAAGAATGGTTTCATTCAGCTTGATGCCAAGACTCCTTCTCATTTCTGCATCTCAATAATTATGATTTTCTCCCGTTGCTACAGAACATAAAGGGAACAAATGAATGATGGGTTGTGAAAACAAGCAAGAGAAGTTTGGGCAAGTAATCCTAATATCTCTCTCTCTCTCTCTCTCTCTCTCTCTCTCTCTCTCTCTCTCTCTCTCTCGCTCCCTCCCTCCCTCCCTCCCTCCCTCCCTCTGCTTTTTCTTTCTTTCTTTCTCTTTCTTTCTTCTCTTCTCTTTCTTCCTTTCTTTCTCTCTGTCCTTCCTCCCCGTCCTCCTTCCTTTTTCCTCCCTCCCTCCCTCATTTTTTCCTTCCTTCCTTTCCTCCCTCTCTCCCTCCCTCCTTCTTCCCTCCCTCCCTTCTTTCCTCACTCTCTTCCCTTATTCTTCTTCCTTCCCTCCTTCTTCCCTCCTGATTTCCATCTCCTTCCTTCCTCCCTCCTTTCCTCCCTCTTTCCTTTTTCCTTCTTTCCTCTCTCCTTCCCTCCTTCTCATTTCCATCTCCTTCCTTCCTTCCCTCCCTCCCTTCTTCCTTCCTTTCCTCCCTATCTCCCTCCCTCCTTCTCCCCTCCCTCCCTTCTTTCCTCCCTCTCTTCCCTTGTTTCTCCTTCCTTCCCTCCTTCATCCCTCCTTCTGATTTCCATCTCCTTCCTCCCTCCCTCCTTTTCTCCCTCTTTCCTTTTTCCTTCCTTCCTCTCTCCTTCCCTCCTTCTCATTTCCATCTCCTTCCCTCCCTCCCTCCCTCCCTTCTTCCTTCCTTTCCTCCCTATCTCCCTCCCTCCCTCCTTCTTCCCTCCCTCCCTTCTTTCCTCCCTCTCTTCCCTTATTTCTCCTTCCTTTCTTCCTTCCCTCCTTCTTCCCTCCTTCTGATTTCCATCTCCTTCCTTCCTTCCTCCCTCCTTTCCTTTTTCCTTCCTTCCTCTCTTCTTCCCTCCTTCTCATTTCCATCTCCTTCCTTCCTCCCTCCTTTTCTCCCTCTTTTCTTTTTCCTTCCTTCCTCTCTCCTTCCCCCCTTCTCATTTCCATCTCCTTCCCTCCCTCCCTCCCTTCTTCCTTCCTTTCCTCCCTATCTCCCTCCCTCCTTCTTCCCTCCCTCCCTTCTTTCCTCCCTCTCTTCCCTTATTTCTCCTTCCTTTCTTCCTTCCCTCCTTCTTCCCTCCTTCTGATTTCCATCTCCTTCCTTCCTCCCCCCTTTCCTTTTTCCTTCCTTCCTCTCTTCTTCCCTCCTTCTCATTTCCATCTCCTCCCTCCCTCCCTCCCTCCCTCCCTCCCTCCCTCCCTTCCTTCCTTCCTTCTACAGCCACTCCAGGCAGGTAACAAAGACAAGACCCCAAAACAAAAGCCAATTACTGCAGCCTCTAGTGACAACAATCAGACCGACCCCTTGATAGGCTTTGTACCCCTGGGGGGGGGTGTCTCCCAGGCCCATCAGCAGAACAGCTCCAGGGCCTTCCGAAAGAGTATCAAGTTAGAGAGGGGCAGTTTCTCCCCACGGAGAAGGACCCACCCCGGAGTAGCCCTGCAAGAAAGGCTGGCTGGGGAATTCTGGGAATTGAAGCCCACCCATCTTTTGGCTCTTATTCTGATCCGTGAAGCTGCTGAGGGTTGAGCAGTGTTGCCTTAGACAAGCATTTCTCAATCTTGGCAACTTTAAGACCTGTGGACTTCAACTTCCAGAATTCCCCAGCCAGCATGGCTGGCTGGGGAATTCTGGGAGTTGAAGTCCTCAGGTCTTAAAGTTCCCAAGATTGAGAAACGCTGCCCTAGAGTCTAACCAGGAGCCCCCAAACATTGATTGGGGGGGGTCTTTAATCCTCTTAGTCGCTCTTCTTTGCACTTTTTCCAAATTTCTCAACCTCTTCTCTGCCACGGACAGTAGAGATAGGATGACACCGCCAGCCAGGCTGAGCAAACTCTCTTGCGCAAACGGAGGCAAAGATCGGACGGGCCTCCCCATCTTACGAAAAGACTCACAGCTGAAAATGAGTCACGGCTGTGTCGCAACACTCCCTCCCTCCTCGTCCCCAACGCTGAGGCTGGCACAACACAACAAGTGTCGTTGTGCAGTCAGGCTGGGCTAGTGGGGGGGGAGGTCTATTCTAAACTCCAGTCAAGATGGCGCCATCGAAATCCCGCCTCTGTTTTTGAGATACGTGGCAGCGACGCGCATCAAAACAGAAGTTCAACGCAGGTAGGCCTCGAATTACGAAAGCTCACTTAATGACCATCCGAATGGCACAGAAAGGCCGTTTTTCACAACTTTTCCAGCAGCCCCACGATCTTGTGATCAAAATTCAGACGCTGGGCAACTGGCTCATACTTATGATGGTTGCAGTGTCCCCGGGATCACATGATCCCCTTTTGCGACCATCTGACAAGCAAGGGAGAATCCAGATTCACTTAACAACCAGGTTACTAATTTATCGACTGCAGGAACTCGCCACCAAGGCAAGTAACGTCATAAAATGGGACAATGCTCACTTAACAAATGTCTCAACAACAGAAATGATGGGGACAGTTGTGGTCATAAGTCGAGGACTACCTGTAAGCGGTCAGACGAGGAGATGCCCCCCCCAACTCATTGGTAGCATCACACAGGAATGAACAAGGGCTGAATTTTTCAATTTTTAAAATTGAATTTTGCCGCTGCTAAGATTGTTGGACGAGACGGGACAAAAACAGCCAGGGAAATGATTGAATCGTGGGAAACAGGCCCCTCATCAGTCAACAGGAATGCTGATTTACCCTCAGCTTATCAAATACTTAGAAGGTGAAGGCTGGGCAGCAGAAGGAGACAGATGATGACTTAAAAGCAGCCATCAACACACCCCAATCAACATCTAAAAAAGCCACTTGCAACACACACTATTATATACCACGCACAGGACCGCTCACCCTCTGCTAGAGAGAAGTCCCCTCAGGATGGGCTCCAGGATGAGTCCGAAGGCTCAGGAGGCAAAATATCTGGTCCCGTTGACGGAACCAGATGGGATCCTACATAAAGTAAATAAATATGTAACCGAATGCATTCTTCTGTTGTGAAACCTGGCTTGTATCTCTCACGCAAGTGAGTTTTGCAGAAACAGGATTTATCTATTTACTACATTTCTCATACACACACACACACATAACGCATGAACTTGAATCCAAAATGCACACTATCACTGTCAAAAGTGCTGACGCTATAGATATAATTCATTCCTTTCCATTTAAGCGGCCCAGGCGTTCCAGAGTTATGCTGGAACACACACACATAGACACACACAGAGCCATTTACATACATACATACATACATACATACATACACACACACACACACATACATACATTAAATTTCTCAGCTGCCCATCAACCCGATGAGGCAACTCTGGGCAGCTTACAGATCATCCAAAGAGAAAGAGAAAAAGAGTTAATATTGAGTTAAACGATGCAAATGAAAACTTTTTAAAACTGTGTCAAGAAACTATTGCACCAGAGGTCTCAATATATATATATATATATCTTTCTGACGTAACCCTGGTCTTGCCACATGCCAAGGGCACGCTGGTCGGTGTGTCTCTGTGTGTGTTTTGGCTGACCGATGACTTCAAGCTGCAGCCAAAACTTATCAATTTAGGAGCAAGGCTGACATAATTTAACATTGGCTGCGCTCCACCAATCCGAGATTTAACCAGCTGAGGTGAATGCCTTAACGGACATAACCCAGAAGCCGTGTTTTCCTTGTCAGGCGGCCCGCGGCTTATCGCAAATGCAGGTAGCGCTGTTTACCACTGCTTAACCATGATTAGGCACCGCAGTGACTCAGCGGTTAAAGATGATGGCTTATCACAGGGGTCCTTAACCTGTGGGCCATGAGGGGTTTGCAACTGGGCCACGGAAACAACCGGCAAGCACATCCTCACTTGCACAAACTCTAAAGCCAGCCTTGAATTTAACTTCACCGACAAAGAAATAAAGGTAAATATAAATTGTTGGTCAATATAAATTCAACACAAAAATAGTTTGTCGCAAAACGACCCCCTGCGAAGGCCCCTGGATTGGGGGGTGAAAGGCGAACGTGGAAGCAGTATGCGCCGTCCCATATTTGGGTAGACCAGGTTGCCCTGAGAAAAAAAACACTTAATCTTTCACCTGCTATAGCCGACAAAGCGAGGAGAGCCTGTGGCTTAGAGGTTAATACATCTACCTAATACCAGTGGTGAAATTAATTTTTTCCCCACCGGTTCTGTGGGCATGGCATTGGGGGGGGGGTGCCATGTGACTGGGTGGGCATGGCCAATTTTTTAAAAAAACTTTTTAAAGTATTGTTTTCTCTGCCGGCTCAGGAAAAGACCAGGTTGCCCTGGTGAAAAACATTTAATCTAAAGTCAGTGAGAAAACCCGAGTTCACTTAACAACCGTTCTGATTACGTGAACAATTGCAGTGAGTCACTTCATAAGTTTAGCCAGGAAGGTAGTAAAACGGGGCAAACCACACTTAACAACTGTGTCAGGGTTTCAAATATCATGCAGAATTAAATCAGGGTCCAAGGCAGAGCTATCCTTAAAGTTCCAATTTAATAAGTCAGACATGTTGGCACAAACTGTGGAATCCCAAATCTAAAAGCTTCTTGGGATTCCACCCAGTTGAAAGTTCATAATCTTATCCCCACACCCATAAATCCATTGCATGGTCCAATCTTCTTCGCCCACGCTGACATTTCCACCCATCTAGTTGTGGCTGCCCCAACACTGGAAGTCTTTAAGAAGATGTTGGATAGCCATCTGTCTGAAACGGTATAGGGTTTCCTGCCTAGGCAGGGGGTTAGACTAGAAGACCTCCAAGGCCCCTTCCAACTCTACTATTGTATTGTATTGTATTGTATTGGTCAGATGCAGAGGTGCGGAGACAAAAGATGCCTTGGACTCTGATTTAATTCTGCATGATATTTGGAACGCTGACAAACCGTCTCGCTTAGTAACAGAAACTGTGGGGCTCTATTGTGGTTGTAAGTCGAGGAGTAGCTGCCTTCAGGCCATTTAAAAACAGCTCCTCCTTCGTTCCTCTCCCTTTGCCAACTCTGAGGCTCACAACATTTGTGGATTTTGAAAAGCCTTTTCAAAATTCTCTGTTTTATTTTATTTTATTTTTTTCTCTTAAAAGAAGCAAAGTTCCAGATAGAGCTGCAGGTACACAATAGTTGACTCAAGCTGTGAAGAAACGGTGATGAAAATCGGATGAGATTTGGGGATGGGAGAAGATTGCCATCCAAATTCAGAGTGAGGTTTGCATCAAGACAGCAGAACTGGTTCTCAATCTGATCAAATAGGACACTGTTTCTCAACCTACTGCAACCTGAACGTGGGTGGAATTCTGGGAGTTGAGGTCCATCATGTTCCAGTTGCCAAGATTGGCTGGCTGAAGAATTCTAGGAGTTGAAATCCACCACCTTCACCTTCTCAAAAGTTGGCTGGCTGAAGAATTCTGGGAGTTGAAGTCTACCACCTTCAAGTTGCCAAGGTCGCCTGGCTGAAGAATTCTGGGAGTTGAAGTCCACCACCTTCAGGTTCTCAAGGTTGGCTGAAGAATTCTGGGAGTTGAAGTCCACCACCTTCAAGTTCTCAAGGTTGGCTGGCTGAAGAATTCTGGGAGTTGAAGTCCACCACCTTCAGGTTCTCAAAGGTCGCCTGGATGAAGAATTCTGGGAGTTGAAGTCCACCACCTTCAGGTTCTCAAAGGTCGCCTGGATGAAGAATTCTGGGAGTTGAAGTCCACCACCTTCAAGTTCTCAAGGTTGGCTGGCTGAAGAATTCTAGGAGTTGAAGTCTACCACCTTCAAGTTCTCAAAAGTTGGCTGGATGAAGAATCCTGGGAGTTGAAGTCCCCCACCTTCACGTTCTCACAGGTTGGCTGGATGAAGAATTCTGATTTGCGTGAGAAATCTTGCTCAAAAGGACCCTGTGGGAATCTTCCTTGGGGAAAAAAAATTCAATTTTTGGCAGCCGGCAACAATTCTGCCTTTCATCACCCTGGCATTGCGGGATTTGTTCCAGACACCCAAGATCTTAGACAAGCAGGGAAAAACACGCCAAACCAGGATAATTCTGGAAAATTATTCCCCACAATCCAGGATATTCAACCCGGCTGTCTTGATTTTATGCCAGATTAACGCCTGGGAAGCTTGATTTCCCAGGTAAATAACAGGTGAGGCAAAGGTGAATGTCTCTGGATGCAGACATGCTTCAACAGGTCAGCTGAAGCTTCCGTGGCAGGGGTGGGCTGGTGCTGGTGTTTGTTTTGCAGGCGCATTACTCAGGCGCATTGCTTGCGCATGCACAGTTGCCTGTAAATTGTTCTGTGCATGCACAATGACTAAAAAACATGCTGGCAACGGTGTGGGCAACCGGGCAACCGGTTCAGGGGCGTGGCCAGCCTGGCGTCTCTACCGGTTAGGCAACCCAGACCCAATTTCCACTACCAGTTCGTACGAAACCCACCTCTGCTCTGCACAATCTTTTTGCACAAGATCTAAACTTGGTTTGAAAAGAAACCTGGATTTCTTTCTTTCTTTCTTTCTTACAACCCAACTCTTTTGCTTCACAGGTAGTCCTCGACTTACAACAGATCAGTTAGCGACCGAAGTTGCAACAGCACTGAAAAATAGTGATGTATGACATTTTTCATGCCCGTTGCATCATCCCTGTGGTCACGGGATCAAGATTCGGTTGCAATGTCCCAGGGTGCTGTGATCCCCTTTAGCGACCTTCTGATGAGCCAGGGGGAAGCCAGATTCACTTAACAAACACCTGACTAACTTAACGACGGCAAGGATTCCATTAACAACCGTGCCAAGAAAGGTCATAAAATGGGCCAAAATTCCCTTGAGAATGGTCTCACTTAGCCAAAGGATGTTTTGGGCTCGGTTCTGGCCGTAAAGTCAAGGACTTCCTATGTTGCACAGATTTAGATAGACTAGAATAACGGAGTTGGAAGGGACCTTAGAGGTCTTCTAGTCCAACCCCCTGCATAGGAAGGAAACCCTTTCCGGCTTCCCGGCTCAACCAGCATATGCCATCGCTGGCCATCGGGGACGATCAATTAGCCCCGGTGGAAGGGGCGCACAATTTGGGCGTCCTCCTTGATGCCCGGCTGTCTATGGAAGATCACGTGGCAGCCGTGGCGAGGGGGGCGTTCCACCAGGTTCGCCTGGTGCGCCAATTGCGGCCCCTTTTGGACCGGGAGGCCTTGCGCACAGTCACTCACGCGCTGGTGACGTCTCGCCTGGACTACTGTAACGCTCTCTACATGGGGCTCCCCTTGAGGTGCACCCAGAGACTGCAGTTGGTCCAGAATGCAGCCGCGCGGGTAATTATGGGGAGATCGAGGTTCTCCCATATAACACCCATCCTGCGCGAGCTGCACTGGCTTCCTGTGGCCTACCGGGTGCGCTTCAAGGTGCTGGTTACCACCTTCAAAGCGCTCCATGGCACAGGGCCTAGTTACCTGCGGGATCGCGTCCTGCCCCATACATCCCTGCGACCCATCTGCTCACACAGAGAGGGACTACTCCGGGTGCCGTCCTCCAGAGAGTGCCAGAGGGCGACGCCCAGGAGTAGGGCCTTCTCTGTAGTGGGCCCCACCCTTTGGAATGACCTCCCCCCAGACATCAGGACAACAACCGACCTTCGCTCCTTCCGTATGAAGCTGAAAACCTACCTGTTTCGACTAGCTGACCTGGCATAATACTACAATCTCTCCAGCCCAGGGCATTTTTAATTGGTAATTTTAGTTTTTAAGGGTTAATTTCACTGGGGTTTTAACTTTTTTAGGTATTGTAACTTATTTATTTATTCTTACCTCCTCTGTACGCTATATAATACTTTTGTACATCGCCCCGAGTCCCTGTGGGGAGAGGGGGCGACTAATAAGTTCAAGTAATGAATAAATAAATAAATAAATATACCGTTTCAGACAAGTGGCTATCCAACATCTTCTTAAAGACTTCCAGTGTTGGGGCATTCACAACTTCTGGAGGCAACTTCTGTTCCACTGATTAATTGTTCTAACTGTCAGGAAATTCCTCCTCAGTTCTAAGTTGCTTCTCTCCTTGATTAGTTCCCACCCATTGCTTCTTGTTCTACCCTCAGGTGCCTTGGAGAATAGTTTGACTCCCTCTTCTTTGTGGCAACCTCTGAGATATTGGAACAATGCTATCATGTCTCCCCTAGTCCTTCTTTCTCTTAAGCTAGACATACCCAGTTCCTGCAACCGTTCTTCCTATGTTTTAGTCTCCAGTCCCCTAATCCTCTTTCTTGCTCTTCTCTGCACTCTTTCTAGAGTCTCCACATCTTTTTTACATCATGATGACCAAAACTGAATGCAGTATTCCAAGTGTGGCCTTACCAAGGCCTTATAAAGTGGTATTAACCCTTCACGTAATCATTATTTCATTTATTGTTCGTTCAGATCATTGTTCCGATCCGAAACCAGGTTAAAGTGAGGCCTATAAGCTCAGCCTGGGTGCTTCATGTGGGTTTCTGCTGCCCCTCCTTGAGGTCTGAGGATTTCTGGATTAAATGTGCGCTAGGTTACATTCAGAACAATCAAGCCTCTGTGTGAACATTCATATGTTCTTCCATTCTTTATGTTTTCATACTTTCTTTATAATATTTATATCTTGTATGTTCATTAGTCCATCCAAAGATTGGCTTCGAGGCAGATTTGCATGCCTAGAATTCTGCTTACGATTTTTATTATTTATTTATGTTTAATTTATATCCCGTCTTCATTGTTTGTATAAACTACTTAAAGTGGTAAACAAATCTAATTCTCCTTCCCCCTCCCATTTCCCCCATAACAACAACCCTGTGAGGTGGGTTGGGCTGAGAGGGAGGGACTGGCCCAAAGTCACCTAGTCAATTTTTGTGCCTAAGGCAAGGCTAGAACTCACCATCGCCTGGAGATTGGCCCAAAGTCACACAGTTAACTTTCATGCCTAAGGCGGGACTAGAACTCACCGTCTCCGGGTGATTGGCCCAGTCATCGGCCAACCTTTGTGCCTAAGGTGGGACTAGAACTCCCTGTCTCCTGGTGATTGGCCCAAAGGCATCCAACAGGCTTTTATGCCTAAGACTGGACTAGAACTCACTGTCTCCTAGTCCATCATTTTCGCTGTCAGAAAAATCCTCCTTATTTCCCAGCTGAATCTCTCTTTTACTGGGACTGTTGCACCACCGTCCCATGTGCCTGTGCCCGGGACGAAGAAGTGTGCCAGTGCTCGTGATCACCTTCACCCCGACTTCTCTGATCGAAATACGGAAAACGACAGGGCGGCAGGGAGAAAAACACCTGGCAATTAATTGGGGAGCAATATTCTGCATTTCAGGATCAGAAAGGGACGACTCCCTTTCCCCCTTTTCACGGCTGCAAGCGTGCCAAACCACCCGTGTGTGCAAAATCCCCACACTCATCCAAGGGGCTCCTTGTTTCTTTGCAACAAGGAAAGCTGGCTGGGGAATTCTGGGAGTTGAAATCCTCCAGGCTTAAAGTTGCAGAGCTCTTGTTTGGGAGAACATAACTGAAACTGAGCACAGAGCCACTGTTGGGAAAGCAGTTGTGTTCGCCCACATTTACACCCACCAAACTCCGCACGCCCTCTCGCTCTCCTAACCTCGCTCTGCCTAACACAACCTTTGCTTTGCTCTCAAGTGTCAGTGTGTTATTGACACCAGCAAGGCAGCGTCTGGCAGCATCAGAAATCTTCCCGCGGGCGGCAACACCGGAATTTAAGATATAATGCAGGCACCTCCGGACTTATGACCACAGCTGAACTCAAAGCTTCCACGGCTACACGAGAGACGGTTTTTAGCCCCGTTTCATGACCTTTTTTTGGCAGCGTTGTTAAGTGGATCGCTGCAGTTGTTAACTTAGTAACACAGTCTTTAAGTGAATCTGGCTTCCCCATTGATTTTACTCATCAGGTCGCAAAAGGTGATCATGTCACCCCAGGACACTGCAACGGTCATAAGTACGAGCCAGTGACCAACCGCCCGAATTTTGATCATGTGACCACGAGGATGCTACAACGGTCATAAGTGTGAAAACTGGTCATACGTCACTTTTTTCAGTATCGTTTCTTCAGTCACTAACAATCTGTTGTAAGTCGAGGTAGTCCTGGACAGGTACTCCTCGACTTATGACCACAATTGAGCCCAAAATTGATGTTGCTAAGTGATACATTTGCTACATAGGTTTTGTCCCATTTTATGATTTTTTACATGCCACGGTTGTTAAGTGAATCACTGCAGGTCTTAAGCTGGTCACATGGTCGTTAAGTGAATCTGTCTTCCCCATGGACTTTGCTTGTCAGAAAGGGATCACGTGACCCCCGAGACTCTGCGACCGTCATAAATACAAGCCGGTTGCCAAGGGTCCGAATTTTGACCCACAGGGATGCTGCAATGGTCGTAAGTGTGAAACACGGTCAGAAGTCGCTTGTTCGGTGCCATTGTACCTTTAAAGAATCATCAAACGAACTTTCATAAGTGGAGAACTATTTGTAAGAAATGATCCTCTGGGTTCAGCTCCAATCAGACTCCCATGGCGCCACGCGGGGGCAACTGTCTAGGCTGTGTTTTGAGTCCAGGTTTGGTTGAGTTCCCAGATGCCATGTTATGAGCTTCTGTGGAGGGCTAATCCTTACTTCGTTATGTAGAGTAGACTAGCTCAGGGCCCCTAATGGCCCGTTGATTAAGCGTGAGTCTATTTCCTGCCTAAAAACATGTTTCTCCATTTCTTATCCAGGGAAATATAATATTCTGCCTTTTTCAATATTTCCCAGGATATTTCATTTTTTCCTAGGAGAGAATAGCTAGAAGTAAACAAAGTAATAGCCAAAAGCCAACATGGGTTTGTCAAAAACAGATCATGCCAGACTAATCTTCTTGCATTCTTTGACAAAGTGACAAAATTAGTGAACCAGAGGAATGCCCTCGATATATTTACTTGGACTTCAGTAAGGCTTTTGATAAGGTAGACCATAACCTACTACTAGATAAAGTAGAAGAATGTGGGTTAGACAGCATCACCACCAGATGGATTCATAACTGGCTGACCAACCGCACTCAACGTGTAGTCCTCAATGGAACTGCATCTACATGGAGGGAGGTATGCAGTGGAGTACCCCAAGGCTCTGTTTTGGGCCCAGTACTCTTCAACATCTTCATCAATGATTTGGATGAGGGAATAAATGGGGAACTCATCAAATTTGCAGATGACACCAAGCTGGCAGGAATAGCCAACACTCCAGAAGACAGGCTTAAGATACAGAAGGATCTTGACAAACTTGAACATTGGGCACTATCTAATAAAATGAAATTCAATGGTGAAAAGAGTAAGGTTCTACATTTAGGCAACAAAAACGGAATGCACAGGTACAGTATAGGTGGTACTGTGCTCAACAGTAGTAACTGTGAAAGGGATCTTGGAGTCCTAGTGGACAACCATTTAAATAGGAGCCAGCCGTGTGCAGCAGCTGCCAAAAAAGCCAACACAGTTCTAGGCTGCATCAACAGAGAGATAGAATGAAGATCACGTGAAGGGTTAATAGCACTTTATAAGGCCTTGGTAAGGCCACACCTGGAATCCTGCATCCAATCTTGGTCACCACGATGTAAAAAAGATGTGGAGAGTCTGGAAAGAGTGCAGAGAAGAGCAACAGAGAGGATTAAGGGACTGGAGACTAAAACATATGAGGAACAGTTGCAGGAACTGGGTATGTCTAGTTTAATGAAAAGAAGGACTAGGGGAGACATGATAGCATTGTTCCAGTATCTCAGGGGCTGCCCCAAAGAAGAGGGAGTCAAGCTATTCTCCAAGGCACCTGAGGGTAGAACAAGAAGCAATGGGTGGAAACTAATCAAGGAGAGAAGCAACTTAGAACTGAGGAGAAACTTCCTGACAATGAGAACAATTAATCAGTGGAACAGAAATTGCCTCCAGAAGTTGTGAATGCCCCAACACTGGAAGCCTTTAAGAAGATGTTGGATAGCCATTTGTCTGGAACGGTATAGGGTTTCCTCCCTAGGCAGGGGGATGGACTAGAAGACCTCCAAGGTCCCTTCCAACTCTGCTATTGTATTGTATTGTAAGGGATGGGTGCTAACTTCCTACATATGAATAAAAGACCAGCAGCGGGAGCAGCTCCATAAAATTGCATTCAGAGAGAGAGAGAGAGAGGGAGGGAGGGAGGGAGGGAGGGAGGGAGGGAGGGAGGGAGAGAGAGAGAGAGAGAGAGAGAGAGAGAGAGAGAACACACACAACTTGCTGCAAAGTTCTCGGTGGCTGCAGCTATCCTGGTCTGTTTACCCTGCTTGTTCTCTGGGTTCTAGCCATGTTCCCATCGGGGACAGTTAATCCCTGGATTTGGTGGCCTGGGTGGGCAAGGCCCCCAGTCCTTATTTTCCCAATGAAGGGCCTACCCAAAAAACTGCCCCGGAAAGGCAACAACCCAAGGTGAGGATTGGGTGGGGTGGGGGGGTTGATTCCAGGACAACTTCATCTCATCAAGTCACATGTCCTGCGGTGGCCTCCTCCTGCCTGGCACAACGGGGAAAACACCTTGCTTGCTCAACCGCTCAGCTTCGGCGGGGGCTCCTGACCTGGTTTCCAAAGGTTGGGGTTATTAGGAGAACACCCCCTTTATTTATAGCCCTGCACATTCCAGAGCTTGGAGAGGGGGGGGAGGAAGAAATTTGGGCTGGCCCACTGCCCTCGATCCTGTCGTCACAGCTGAAGGATGGGGTAGCAGCTGGAGGTTTATTTGCAGACGGTGCACCCGGGGGCAGAGAGGGGCTGGAAAAGCGAAGATTTCTGGTGCATACAGAAATTGAGGGTGGGGGTAGAGATTTTAGGGCCAGGGTCCTTCAGGCAAGACGTTGTAAATGCTCCAACACTGGAGGTTTTTAAGAGGATGTTGGATAACATTTGTCTGAAGGGGAGTCCAACTAGAAATCCACCAGGGATTGAGAACCCACAACTTCTGGTGTTCCACTGATTAATTGTTCTAACTGTCAGGAAATTTATCCTCAGTTCTAAGTTGCTTCTCTCCTTGATTAGTTTCCACCCATTGCTTCTTATTCTACCCTCAGGTGCCTTGGAGAATAGCTTGACTCCCTCTTCTTTGTGGCAACCCCTGAGATATTGGAACACTGCTATCGTGTCTCCCCTGGTCCTTCTTTTCATTAAACTAGACCTACCGTTCCTCGTATGTTTTAGTCTCCAGTCCCCTAATCTTCTTTCTTGCTCTTCTCTGCACTCAATAGAATAGAATAGAATAGAATAACAGAGTTGGAAGGGACCTTGGAGGTCTTCTAGTCCAACCCCCTTCCTAGACAGGAAACCCTACACCACTTCAGACAAATGGTTATCCAACATCTTCTTAAAAACTTCCAGTGTTGGAGCATTCACAACTTCTGGAGGCAAATTCTGTTCCACTGATTAATTGTTCTAACTGTCAGGAAGTTTCTCCTCAGCTCTAAATTGCTTCTCTCCTTGATTAGTTTCCACCCATTGCTTCTTGTTCTACCCTCAGGTGCCTTGGAGAATAGCTTGACTCCCTCTTCTTTGTGGCAACCCCTGAGATATTGGAAGACTGCTATCATGTCTCCCCTGGTCCTTCTTTCTATTAAAGTAGACATCCCCAGTTCCTGCAACCGTTCTTCATATGTTTTACCCTCCGGCCCTCTAATCCTCTTTGTTGCTCTTCTCTGCACTCTTTCCAGAGTCTCCACATCTTTTCTGTATTATTGGTGATATAAAAGAGCAGGCCACCATCCCCATTCACTCCAAAATTATTTTAATACATTTAGTTTAAAGATTGGCATTGCACACGCAAATAGAGCATTTTAACCAACTATAAAGACAAAATGGTTGCATTCACACAATCTGTGTAAGCCAGATGATTAGTCAATGGGACAGCTTGACACCAGAAGTTGTGGGTGCAACTTAGAACTAAGGAGGAATTTCCTGACAGTTAGAACAATTAACCAATGGAACAGAAGTTGCCACCAGAAGTTATAAATGCTCCATCACGGGAGGTTTTTAAGAAGAGACTGGACAGCTATTTGTCTGGAATGGTTTAGGGTCTCCTGCTTGAGCAGGGGGTTGGACTAGATGACCCCTGGTGTCCCTTCCAGCCCTAGGAGTCTATGATTCTATATGTTGGCTGAGGAATTTTTCAAGGCAATATATAAAACCCCTCATCTATTTTACATGGGTATTTTGAGGTTTTTGTAAAAAAACCAAAATGCTGGACATGCTGCTCTTCTACCTGCATTGAATGAAAGAGGGTGGCAAGAGCCTTTGTGTAGTTGTGTGTGTGTGTGTGTTTGTGTGTGTGTGTGTGTTTGTGCGTACATAGGATGCAAAATGCCAGATTAGGCAAAACAGATGGACTCCAGACACCCCCTACCCAACCCCCCCCCCCACAGATTGGCTGGCACCATCTGCCTCCTTTGAGGAAAAAAACTGAACTAATTACATTAAAATGAGACTTTTTCTAGGAATTGCATGGGTGGGGGTTGCATAATTCAGAGAAAGTGTTTGTCTTGAGAGAAGCAATTAGTTTGAAGACCAGCTACAGCAGGGGTTCTCTACCTAGGCTGCTTCAAGGTGGGTGGACTTCAAGTCCCAGAATTCCCCAGCCAGCATGCTTTAAGATGGGTGGACTTCAACTCCCAGAATTCCCCAGGCAGCATGCTTTAAGAGGGGTGGACTTCAACTCCCAGAATTCCCCATTCAGCATGCTTTAAGAGGAGTGGACCTCAACTCCCAGAATTCCCCATTCAGCATGCTTTAAGATGGGTGGACTTCAACTCCCAGAATTCCCCATTCAGCATGCTTTAAGATGGGTGGACTTCAACTCCCAGAATTCCCCAGGCAGCATGCTTTAAGAGGGGTGGACTTCAACTCCCAGAATTCCCCATTCAGCATGCTGAAGTCCACATATCTTAAAGCTGGCTGGGGAATTCTGGGAGTTGAAGTCCACCCATCTTCAAGTTGCCAAGGTTAAGCCACACAGTTCTAACTGGAGATTGGAGACTATTCAATTATTCATATTGTGGTTGCATTCACACGACAGGTCCCCAGGTCAAAAGAAAACTTAGGAAATGCATTCATACAAGCCCACTAGCTAGGTTGGGATCAACCTTGGTTTGATTTTCAGAGGGGGCCAAGTGCACTGCGTCAAGATGGCCCCTTTGCTCAGCATTCGGTGTTTGGTGCGGATCCCAGGAAACAGCTCTCTTGGTAAGCAGCTTATGGAGGTTGCCGAAATGCAAATTTCTTTTAGCTTCAAGAGAGAGTAATAGAAACCCCAAACCACTCCTGAAGTGTGGAGTGGAGTGGAGTGGAGTGGAGTGGAGTGGAGTAGAGTAGAGTAGAGTAGAAGGATAGGATAGGATAGGATAGGATAGGATAGGATAGGATAGGATAGGATAGGATAGGATAGACTAGACTAGACTAGACTAGAATAGAATAGAATAAGAATAGAGTAGAGTAGAGTAGAGTAGAGTAGAGTAGAGTATTGTAGAGTAGAGTACAGTAGAGTAGAAGGAAAAATAGAATAGAATAGAATAGAATAGAATAGAATAGAATAGAAATAGAAATAGAAATAAGAGTAGAGTAGAGTAGAGTAGAAGGATAGGATAGCATAGCATAGGATAGACTAGAAATAGAAATAAGTAGAGTAGAGTAGAGTAGAAGGATAGGATGGGATAGGATAGGATAGGATAGACTAGACTAGACTAGACTAGACTAGAAATAGAAATAGAAATAAGAGTAGCGTAGAGTAGAGTAGAATAGAATAGAATAGAATAGAATAGAATAGAATAGAATAGAATAGAATAT
Organism: Natrix helvetica; assembly: GCF_964273705.1. Lineage (NCBI taxonomy): Eukaryota > Metazoa > Chordata > Lepidosauria > Squamata > Natricidae > Natrix > Natrix helvetica. The sequence continues at coordinate 2,358,890 of NC_138551.1, read as the reverse complement.
TGGAATGGAATAGCAGAAGAGAAGACAAGGCAAGACAAGATTTTTTTAAAATATATTTTTATTATTTTTACATTTAAAACAATGCAATACCGCGGAGCGCGGAGTGACCATACATTCACATTATGTACAGCTAGTTTCAACCATTAACAATTAATCTACTTAATATTGTCTATCCTTCTGTCCAATCACAATATGTGCAGTTTATTCCAGTCTTGTCATCTTGTCTTATGCCAATCATAAAATCTGTTCCAGACTTCAAAATATTCTGATTCCCCTTTATTTTTAAGTTCAAGAGTGAACCTATCTGCTTCCGCACAGGCCAACACTTTTCTGATTGTATCAAGCTCTGATGGTGTATTTTCTTTTTTCCAATACTGTGCATAGGTTATGCGCGCTGCAGTTAGTATATGTATAATTAGATAAAGTGTATCTTTCTTAAACCCCTCCGGTATTATGCCTAGGAGAAAAGTTTCTGGTTTAAACATAATTTGTTCTCCCACCATTTGTTCTAACCATGATTGAATCATTTTCCAATATTTTTTTGCCTCATTGCACGTCCACCACATATGATAGAAAGTGCCTGGTGTTTTTTTACACTTCCAACAGTTTGGGGCCAAATTTTTGAACATTTTGGAAAGCCGTGCTGGGGGGAGGTGCCATCTGCAGAACATCTTATAGTTTCTGATTAAGTATCCAAAGTTTTTCCCACTTAGCCAATTCCACATTGTAACCGAAATTTTTCCCCCAGGCAACCATGGTTTCTTTGACATGTTCCTCCTCTAGTTTATATTCCAACAAGAATCTGTACAGCACTTTGATCAGTCTGTTTTCTGTCTGTATCAAAAGTTTATCTAATATTGTGTAGTCTTTGGCAATACCTTCGTTCTTCCTATCCTGTGCATACCTTGATTGTATCTGTAAATAAGACCACCATTCTACTTGTACTCCTTGTGATGTCAGTTCTGATCTGGTTTTGATCTCCCCCTGCCTGTTCAATAACTCTTTATATGTCACTATATTTCCCATGTTGATTAAATTTGGGTGTATGTATGCTTCCATCGTAGATAGCCAAATAGGTATTTTGGTATAGTGGTCATGTTTAATTTTGTTCCATATTAGTAACAGAGATTGTCTGATGTAATGTCTACTAAAATATTTGTGTGCAGATCCTTTTTCATACCAGAGGAAGGCATGCCAACCTGCTTGGAGGTCATGGCCTTCCAATTTGAGTCATCTTTTATTTCTCAGCATTATCCATTCCCTTAGCCATGTTAGTATGGCCGCAGTATAATAGAGTTCCCAATCTGGTACGCCAAATCCTCCCTTTTCCTTAGTGTCTTGCATAGCCTTAAGTTTTATTCTTGGTTTTCTTCCCTGCCAAATAAATTTTGAAACCAATTGATTCAAATCCTTGAAGACACTTTTTTCTAATTTAATGGGAATGTTCTGAAATAGGAAAAGAAATTTTGGTAATATATTCATTTTTATAACTGCGATCCTGCCCATCAGGGACAGTTGTAGGTTTCTCCATCTTTCTAGATCTTTCTTAGTTTTATTAATCAAATTAATATAATTGTCTTCTTTGATGGTCACACACCTCGCAGATAAATGTATGCCAAGATATTTAACTTTTTTGACAATTTGGATACCCAATTTCTTCGTTAACTCCTCTTTTGCTTTTGATGTCATATTTTTAGTCAGCATTTTGGTCTTTGGACCCGCTATTTTCCCATACTCTGTCAGTTCCTCAATGAGTTTCGTACCAGACTTTATAGGATCTTCTAGCACAAACACTAGATCGTCCGCAAAGGCCTGTAACTTAAATTGCTCCTTTTTAATTTCTAGTCCCTTTATCTGTACCTCTTTGCGTACATTCCTGGCTAGTACTTCTAGGGTTAGTATAAACAGCAGGGGGGATAGGGGGCAACCTTGGGCAAGACAAGATTTTTTTATTGGCCAAGTGTGGTTGGACACACCAGGAATTTGTCTCCGGTGCATAAGCTCCCATTGTACATACAGGCAACAAGTGATAAATCATGATCCCAGTCATCATAAAAATGCATTCATCATAAATCATGAGAAACAACACTTAATGATAGTCATAGGATACTAAGTAAGCCATCAACATAAATCATGCTAGGATACAAAATAACACAATTGATATAAATCATAATATAACAGCAACAAAGTCATAGTCATAAGAAGATAAAGAGATAGGTAATAGGAAAGAGCAGAAGGAAAATTGTAATACAGCCCTATTAGGTAGTTTGACAATGTTATGAGAATTAGTTGTGTAGCAGAGTGATGGAACACTACAACTGCAACTTGACCTGAGAAAAGTCAATTTTGTTGAATTTACTCTGAGCAGAATCGTCTGATTTAAAAATAGCTTTAGGAGTTTTGCTGGTGGGGATTTTTGGTTGTTGTTCAAAAGCATTATTTTTTTGTAAAAAGAAAGTGCATACAGAGAAGGTTTCCTGCTTATATCTCTACGCAAACAAAACCGATAATTGGAGATCATACTTCCTTTCTACGTAAATTGCACAGCCGAAAGCTGGAACAAAAACTGTCTTGGAAAATGTGTCTTGAAAGCATTTTGGCTCCTTGGTGGCTTTTATGAAACTCAGCTTAATCTCGTCTCAAGATCAGTGACCCAATTAAAAAAAGGAGGACACCATTTTAGTCAATTTTAGGTAGTCCTCAACCTACGACCACCATTGAGTCAAACCTTTCTGGTGTAAAGTGAGACAGTGGTTCAGTGAATTTTTCCCCATTTTATGGACTATCTTGCCACCGTTAAGTAAATCAACGTAATTGTTCAATTAGTGACATGGTTGTTAAGTGAATCTGGCTTCCCCAGGGACTTTGCTTGTCAGAAGGTCGCAAAAGGAGATCATGTGACCCCGGGACACTGCCACCATCGTAAATATGAGTCAAATGTCCAAATTTTGATCACGTGACCATGGGGAGGCTGCAACGGTCGTAAGTGTGATAAACGATCGTAAGTCGCTTTTTTCAGTGCCGTTGTAACTTGAAACAGTCGGCAAATGAATTGTCATAAATCAAAGACTATCTGTGTACCGTTTCCTAAAAATGTCCTAGTTGATTCATGAGTATCGAGCCAAGTTTCAATACAAAACCAGTCATTTATTAGGAGCACCACAGGCAAGATCTGTTCGCAGTCAAGTCTAAGCTTTGTTTGATGTATGGCTGAACTTTACCCCTGTTCCTTCCCTCCCCTCAGTCTGTGTCATAAATCACATTCCCCTATGACAGGGGTCGGCAAAGCTCCACACTCAAAGAGCCATTTGGACCCTTTTCCCACAGAAAAGAAAACTCCGGGAGCCACAAAGGTCCTAACCGGAAGCCCCCCGTTCAATTCTGGAGCTGACCGGAAGTTCAGTTCCCACACCATAGAGTCTCCTCCTAGCGCGGCGTACTTTTCCCTCGACCTGTCATAACGGAAAGCCCTATCAATTGTGGAGACAACTGGAAAACCCTCCCCTTGCCATAGAGTCTTCTCCTGGCGCACTCTGCTTCTCTCCTCCCGCCCCCACCAGATGCTCCTCTCAAAATTGTGGCGCTGACAGGTGACGGAGCCGCAGCAGAGGGAGGAAAGAGCCACATGTGGCTTCACAATCGCACTTTGATGACCCCTACCCTATGAGATGCACCCCTCCCAAGCCTGCTGCAGTAATCTGAGATCCGACTTCAGCCAACAGTAAACGTGGAATGCGCTGCCCCTGTTCTCTTACTATGACAGGGGTGTCCAAACTTGGCAACTTTAAGACTTGTGGACTTCAACTTCCAGAATTCCCCAGCCAGCCATGCTGGCTGGGGAATTCTGGGAGTTGAAGTCCACAAGTCTTAAAGTTGCCAAGTTTGGACACCCCTGTACTTATGACAACGGTGGGAGTTATATCATGAACCCCGAGTGGGGTGATGGCCCCTTGGGGGGCAGGTATGTCTGTGATATTGTACTCTTTTTAAATACATTTTGGGGTGGTTTTTTTTTGAAGACTTTTTAAAAGTTTCTTACTGTTTCCCCGAGACTTTTTCAGTTGTTAGATTTGACGTTTTTCCTCCATTTATTTTTTTAAAAAAATGGCTGCAATTCCATTGTTCACAGATACGTTTGGGAAATAAATATAGGTAGTCCTCAACTTACACAATTGAGCCCAAAATTTATTCTGCTAAGTGAAAGATTTCTTAACTGAGTTTTGCTCCATTTTACGACCTGGGAACCGAATCACTGCGGTTGCTAAGTTAGTGACACGGTTGTTAAGTGAACCTGGCTTCTCCATTGACTTTGCTCGGCAGAAGGTCGCTAAAGAGAAGCACATAATCCTGGGACACTGAAACCTTCGTAAGTCCATGCCAGTTGCCAAGTGTCACAAATTTTGATCACATGACCACAGGGATAATGCAACGGCCGTAAGTGTGAAAAAACGGTTCTAAGTCACTTTTTTTCAGTGGCCTTTTTAACTTTGAACGGTCGCTAAATGAATTGTCGTAAGTCGAGGATTATCTGTACTCGTTTGGGGTGGGGGGGGTGGGGTGTTTCCTAAGATCTTTAAAACGATTCCTGCTGTTTTTCCGAAATTTTTCAATCATTAAATTCAACGTTTTTAGTCCATATTTTTTTTAAAATTGCTTCAATTGTGTTACTCAAAGATACGTTTGCATAAATGAATAAACAAATAAGAAATTAAAAATAAAATAAAGCAAAGTAAAGTAAAATAAAGTAAAGTAAAGTAAAATAAAGTAAAAAAGAAGGCAAGACCCATTAGCAAAGAAGAGACTCAAGCCCATCTGTCAGCCTCTGGTCCTGGAGGTTTTCTCCAGCAATGCAAGGGGGGTGCAGAGCCCTCCTGGCTTCCGGCCCAGCCCCCCCCCCCCCCGGGGAGCTCATCCCAGCCCCCAAACAGCCCGCTTTGCATGTCAGTTACACTATTTCTGGATCTATTTATTTTTATTGTCTTCCGGCGACCCAAACTTTGTTATCACTTTCTCGGCAGGTGCTCTTCCACTTCCTCTCACTTTCTGTCCTCCCCCTGGCAGCTGCTTAGCTTGTTTTGCCCAGCGGGACAAGGGCTGGTTTGGGGGTGACAAATAAGATAGACAGATAGATGAATGAAAGATAGATAGATAGATAGATAGATAGATAGATAGATAGATAGATGAAAGATAGATGAAAGATAGATAAATACTGTATAGATAAATGAAATATAGATAGATAGAAAGATAGATAGACAGACAGACATGGATGTATGTATGTATGTATGTATGTATGTATGTATGGATGGATGGATGGATGGATATGATTGATAGATAATAAATAGGTAGGTAGGTAGGTAGGTAGGTAGGTAGGTAGGTAGGTAGATAGACAGACAGACAGACAGACAGACAGACAGACAGATGTGGGTGGGTGGGTGGGTGGGTGGATAGATGATAGATAGATAGATAGATAGATAGATAGATAGATAGATGATAGATAGATAGATAGATAGATAGATAGATAGATAGATAGATAGATAGATAGATAGATAGATAGACAGACAGACAGACAGACAGACAGGGATGGATGGATGGATGGATGGATGGATGGATGGATATAGATGATAGATAATAGATAGTAGACAGACAGACAGACAGACATGGAGGGGTGGGTGGATGGATGGATGGATATATAGATGATAGATGATTGATAGATAGATAGACAGATAGACATGAAATATAGATAGATAGAAGATAGATAGACAGACAGATAGACACACAGAGAGAGAGATAAATGGATAGATAGACAGACAAATGTCTTTGTTGAACATGGACTATTTTTTTAAAGCAGTAATAGCTGAACGTTTAAAGAGATGCATCATGGGTATAATCACATTAACCAACCCAGTTTTATTGTGAAAAGGATTGCTGTATTAAGGTTAGCAGAAGAGTGATAATGAAAATAATAGAACATATCAATAGAAAGGACCATTTGTTTAGCGACTGTTCGAACTCAACAACTAAATGGGCATGTTAATTTAGCCTCTGATTTCCTGGTGGCCTCCTTTTCAGCTTCAGCCTGCTTACCTGCTGGTTGTCAGTCCAGAGCAGCTCAACGCTGCCACCTGCTGGAAGGACCTGGGTATTATACCTCCTTGAATCCTTGGGTCTTCAAACTTGTTTCCATCAAAGTACAGGCAGTACTCGATTTACGACCACAACTGAGCCCAACATTTCCATTGGTGAGACAGCCATTAAATGAGTTTTGCCCCATTTTGCAACTTTTCTTGCCACCGTTGTTAAGTGAATCAAGAAAGCTGTTAAGTAAGCAATATGGTCATTAAGTGAATCTGTCCTCCCCATTTATTTTGCTCGTCAGAAAGTCATAAAAGGGGATTACGTGACCCCGGGACTCTGCATCCGTCATAAATACGAACCAGTTGCCAAATGACCAAATTTTGATCACGTGACCACAGGGGTGCTGCAATGGTCATGTGTGAAAAACCAGTCATAAGTCACTTTTTTCAGTACTTCAAATGGTCACTAAATGAATGCTTGTAACTTTAGGATTACCTGTACTTGAAAGCAGCTTTTAGGGGTCTGTCATCTTTTTCATACTAAATATCTGTCTGTCTATCAGACTTCCTTCCTTCCTTCCTTCCATTCATCATCTATTGTCCATCTGTCTATCATCTTTCTGTCTATTGTTAATCAGTGAATATCATCTATCTATCTATCTATATATCTTCCTTCCTTCCTTCCTTTCTTTCTATCTTATTGTCAATGAATATCTATCATCTGTCTATCTATCCCTCTATCCATCCATCCATCCATCCATCCATCATCTATTGTTCATCTGTCTATCATCTTTCTATCGGTAATCAATGAATATCATCTATCTATCTATCTATCTATCTATCTATCTATCTATCTATCTATCTATCTATCTTACAGTATCTATCTATCTTTCTTTCTATCTTATTGTCAATGAATATCTATAATCTGTCTATCTATCCATCTACCCATCTATCCCTCTATCCATCCATCCATCCATCCATCATCTATCGTCCATCTGTCTATCATCTTTCTGTCTATCGGTAATCAATGAATATCATCTATCTATCTATCTATCTATCTATCTATCTATCTATCTATCTATCTATCTTTCTTTCTTTCTTTCTTTCTTTCTTTCTTTCTTTCTTTCTTTCTATCTATCTTATTGTCAATGAATATCTATCACCTGTCTATCTATCCATCTATCCATCTACTCATCTATCCTGCTATCCATCCATCCATCCATCTATTTACCTACCTACCTATGTATTGTGTCATTTATAATGTAACTATATCTATCAACAATGTAACTATTCTCTTTCTGTTATCCATCTATCCCTCCATCCCTTCATCCATCCATCCATCCTTTTATCTATCTATCTATCTATCTATCTATCTATCTATCTATCTATCTATCTATCTATCTATCTAGTCATTTATAATCTAATTAAATCTATTTATCAACAATCAAACTATTCCCTCTCTGTCTCTGTTATCCATCCATCCGTCCCCCCGCCCCCTCCATCCATCATTCTTTGACCTAACAATTACAAGGCCTGGTTCCCCCCTCCACCCCGGCCTCTTTGGTGCGGCCCAAGGGTTGACTCTCCCAATGGGCATATTTGCACCAAACCAGTTTACCCACCCCGGGCTCCACATCCCTGAGGTTTAAAAGATTCACCCCAGGCGGTGGGTGAGTGCCTCCCTCTGCCTTTCTCATGAGGGACAGAAACTTGCTTTGGCTGGCCAAGGGGACAGCTGCCTCCAGGCGTCCTGGAGTAGCCGAGCAGGGGACGCCTGCCAGCAGTGGCTGGTTGCAAGAGTTGTCACGCTGGCTGGGGGGAGAGGCCAGCGCTTCCCAACCTCCGACACACCCCCTGGTCAGAGCACACAGCCAGATGTTCTGGATGAGCAAAACATCTGGCGTATGCAGGGAGTCCCCCCCCCTTTCTGCTCGATGCAAAGGGAGCTTTGTAAAACAAAAAATTCCTCGGAGTTCCTACCCGCCTTCCTCCTCCTTCATGCACACGCACCATGCGTGCGCCTGGGGCCTGATCTCAAGAGATCCTTCTGTTGACCCCAGCAGAGCCACACCTCTCCCTGGGATCCCGGCCAACCTTCCAGCTGACCCTGATATGTTTTTCTTTGAGCTAAAAGTTGCAAAACAAATCCAGGACTGAAAGGAGGAAGGACGGGGACTCTTCCCTGCCTCGTTTGACTTCTGGGAAGAGGAAAGGGTCAGCGAAACCTTTGGGGAGTTGGGGAAGGAAAAGGCGCACGGTTACTCGAGCGCAGAAGACTTCAAGAGTGGGAGAAAGAAGAAGGAGTGGAAAGCGGAGAGAGGAGAAGGAGAGAGGAAGGGGAGGTTGAGAAGAGAAGGACGACAGAGGGAAGACAGGAGGGAGGGAGGAGGAGGAGAGAGGGAGAAGAAAGTGACGGATAAGGTATAAATATGGTGATTGGAGAGCAGAAGAGCCAAAAATTGTTTTCGGGAGTTGTTGGTAAGACGAATGGATGTAAACATTTAATAATATAATACGATGTTGTCTGTGTAATAGTAGACATGTGGTTACTTGTTATGAAAATGAAAAAATAAAAAAAACAGAAATGAATAGATTGACATTACTCATTACAGAGAAAGAACAAACGGAGTCCCATAAGGCTGTAATGCCCAACCCATGGGACCTGTGACAGAAATGGCACACAGAGCCCCGTCTGTCGGCACGCGTGCCACCGCCAGCTGCTCTTCTGGTTTCCGCTGTACACATGTGTGCCGCCCAGCGGTGGGTGTGTACCGGTTTTACTACTGGCTCACTCGTGCGCGATGCTTCTGCAGATGTGCAGGAGTGTCCAGGAAGGTGGGTGGCGCCTCCTGCCACCCCCACTACCAGTTGGGCCGAATGGGGAGCAACCCAACTCTGGCGCCGGCTAGCTGCTCTTTGCGGGGGAAAGCGACTTGAAAAAAGCCCCCCAAATGACCAAAAAACCAGCCATTTTGGGCCATTTTCAGTTTGGTTTTTTGGCCAATTTGGGGCCTGTTTTCAGGCCAAAAACAGCCCAACAAACAGGCATCCATGCGCCAGCCAGCTGGTCTTGGGGTTTCAGGTGCTCCAGCATGTGCAATGCACATACTTTCACGCACATGCATGCGTGTTCCGGTTTGGGCACTCGGCCTGGCCTGTTAATTTTAACTCATTTTTAAATGTATTGTCTTATAAATTCGGTTTGTTTGTTTTTTGGATATGTATTTAATTTCTTTTAAACTTTTGGGATGTGTGTTTTTTAATGTTGTACGCCGCCCTGAGTCCTTTGGGAGAAGGGCGGCATATAAATCCAATAAAAAACAAAACAAACAAACACTCAGTGGCGAAAAAGTTCCCCATCACTGCTCTAAGATATGGGAAGTATTTTATGAATGGTTTGAGTAGTGTTTCTCAACCTTGGCGACTTTAAGTCTTGTGGACATCAACTCCCAGAATTCCCCAGCCAGCTGTGCTGGCTGGGGGATTCTGGGAGTTGACGTCCACAGGACTTAAAGTCGCCAAGGTTGAGAAACACTGTGTTAGAGGGGGAAAAAGGGAAAATGGAAATGAGGGAAGAAGACTAAAAAAGAGTAGAAAATACGTTAAGATGGAGGTATAAACACGATCTTCATTGCCCGTATTATGACGAGGAAGATCCTTACGACTAATGTTAGTGTTGTATTTTTATTAGGAGATAGGTTAAGAGGAAAACGAATAAGTTAATAACGCTCAATTGCTCGATTATATTGCAATGTGAAGATTAGGGAATTATTACGAATGAGAATGATGTTGCGAAGGCTGAAAATCGTTGCACCCAGATGTTTCTACACGCCGTTTAAGGAAAGATGAAATGTTTATGTGTTGCGATGTTGAACGCTTCTAAACGAAGAGTTGTAAGTCGCGGTAGTCCCTGTACGGTGTCTTCACCAAAACGGCCCTGGGATGCTCGGGAATCTGTCGATCAATTCTTGATTTCGATACGCGAGAATATTTGCAGCTGACAATAACTTTATTGGTCACTTTGAATGTACATTAAACAGCGTACATTGAAACGAAATTTCGCGGCATGCAGATCTCAAAAGGGTCACCGCCTCCAATACGCGCCCCATAAACATGTCAAAATAAATAAATGAATGCAAAAGTATGCATCTACCCACAGATATTATACGACACGGTAAAACAACACAATCTAGTTCGGATAAATGGAATCCTTGGTGCTCTCTGAGCTGGGTGGTTTTCTTGCAGACGAACTAGGGAACGTCATCAGTACTAGAGGGTAATGGGATATGCAGGAGGAGGAAAACGACTGTGGGGTCCTAGGTGCTCTCTGAGGTTTGTGGGTTTTATGCAGACGTTGCATGACCCAACTAGATAATATTATCAGTGCAAGAAGGGAAGGGGTTTGTGAAGAGGAGGTAGAGGAGGAGGAAGAGGAGGATGACGACAACTGCAGGGTCCTTGGTGCTATCTGAGCTTGGTGGTTTTCTTGCAGATGTTTATGACCGAACTAGGTAACATCATCAGTGTTAGGAGGCAATGGGGGTTAGGAGGTGGAGGAGGAGGAACTGTAGGGTCTTTGGTGCTCTCTGAGCTTGGTGGTTTTCTTGCAGACATTTCACGACCCAACTAAGTAACATCATCAGTAGAGGTCATGAAACATCTGCAAGAAACAACCCATTTTTTTCTGGGCTCACAAAAGACCAAGCACCCAAACTTTATCCCCTGGGTGCACAGAAGATATCGCATTCCCCCTCCCCTCCAAACTCTCAACCACAGAAAGATTGACACACACACACACACCGATCAACCCGGGTGTCTTGAGTTCGCAAGGGATGGGTTTTCAGGGGCAGGGACCCAGCTGCAGCTTGGCTAAACTTCAGCAAAATTCGGACTTGGCAGGGTTAGGCTAAAGCCATTTGCCAATCCTGGCAAGATATTACCAAAGGAAAGATAATGGGATTAGTCAATGAATTATCTCTCTGTCCCTGCCTTGGCCCTGGGGTTGTTTTCCAATCCGAAATGAACTTTATTAGCATTTCTCTCTTACGGGATCAGGCCTGGCGCAGAGCCAGCTCCGAAATGATGTCAGTTAAATAAACAGTTATAATTATCACATGTTTTTTTTTCCCTGGCCTTCTCGCCTGGAGCTGCAAAGGCAGTTATGCAATAGAAGGTCGACATTCCTTAAATCATTTTCCCTGACCGTGTCACCCAGTCTCCTGCTTGGGAGGATTAGGCTCACTTGCCATAAATAAATGGGATATTTTGCTCCCACCGGCTCTTCTTTTTCCCTTTTGACCTACTGACTTTCTGCAGAATTCGATGCGAGCTTTTTAAGCTTTCCCTCCTTTGGGAAGTTTTGCTGCATAAACATGTCAACTCCTTTTTTTTTTAAATTAGTCCAAACCAAAGATGTTATTTTTTTTGGGGGGGGGGGGGGGGAAGCATTTGTCTGAATGGCCTACAGGGGGTTGGACTAGAAGACCTCTAAAATCCCTTCCAACTTTGTGATTCTCAGAAGGTGAAACTTGTCCTCTGAGGCTACAGGGAGTTCTTCACTTTCAGCAGTTCATTTAATGACCATTCAAAACTTCTTGTCCTTCCTTCCTTCCTTCCTCTCTCTTTCTTCTTTTCTTTCTCCTTCCTTTCTTCTTTTCTTTCTCCTTCCTTCTTTCCTTCCTTCCTTTTTCTTCTTCCTTCCTTTTTCTTTCTTTTCTTTTCTTTCTTTCTTCTTTTCTTTCTTTCTTCTTCCTTCTGTCCCTCTCCCTCCCTCTCTCCTTCCTTTCTTCCCTTCTTCTTTTCTTTTCTTCTTTTTCCTTCCGTCTTTCCTTAGTTCCTTTCTTTGTTTCTTCCTTCCTTCCTTTTTCTTTCTTTTCTTTCTTTCTTCTTTTCTTCCTTTCTTCTTCCTTTCTTCCCTCTCCCTCCCTCCCTCTCCCTCCCTCTCTCCTTCCTTTCTTCCCTTCTTCTTTTCTTTTCTTCTTTCTGTCTTTCCTTACTTCCTTTCTTTTTCTTGTTCTTCCTTTTTCTTTCTTCTTTTGTTTCTTTCTTCTTCCTTCCTTCCCTCTCCCTCCCTCTTTCCTCCCTCCCTTCCTTCCTTCCTCTTACTTTCCTTCCTTCCTTCTTTTTTTCTTTCTTTCTTTGCTTCTTTCTTTCTTTTTAAGCAATCAATTAAAAATGATTAAAAGTTAGAAAAAACAAAAAGAGACTCTGTGTTTGTGTGTGTGTTTGTGTGTGTGTGTGTGAGTTTTGACACCAGTGACCTCCAAGTAGCTTTTACGTCAAATGAGAGAATTTGGCTCTGCAGGGCCGCAGGCTCCTTGGTGAATTGTCAGTCTTTCTGCCAGGTTCAAATCTCCCTCTGATTTGCAGAAGGAAAACACACACACACACAGAAGCTGTGAACATTTCCTGGGCTGTGCCCGCGTTCGCACTTCCATTTCCTCTGTGGCAACTTGGCCCTTGTTGCTCATTCGCACAGCCTCTCCATCCTGCCCTGTTTCCTCCTCTGACAGCATCTCATCGCACCCCAATGAGTTCATTGGTGTCAACAGTTTTATCAGAGGGCATCTGTGCCAACCTCTGTGCCAGGCCGGGGGGGGGGGTCTCTGGGAAGTGCCAGTGGAGAGCTGGTGATCACCCCAAAAACCCCTTGGACTCAAACCTGGGCGGAGAAGCAACACAAAGGTGCAGGGGACACAAAACAGGGGGAAGCACCACAAATTGTCCCTTTTTAGAACAGGAGTTGCCAACTGTGGAAACTTTACAACCCATGGACTTCAACGCCCAGAATTCCCAGCTAAGAAGGGGATCTGTTTTCTGGGATCCCCCACAAAACTAACCAAGTTCAGAAAGGAATCAGAGACCCTGGGTTCTCTCTGCACAACAAGACCCTAGAAAAAGATCTGGTCAGACTTTATCCTGTTTCTTTGTTTTTTTATTAAAAAATTTAATAAGTTTTACAATTATTCCCCCCCTTACCCTTCCCTCTTCCCCCATCCCTACCCCTCTTGCCACCCTCCCTCCCCCCGACCTCCCAGAGCAAAATACAGGGTATAAACATTAAACAACCATACGCTAACATAAGCTAACTCATTTTAACATGTTACTATTCTTGTGCTTTAACTCCCCCTTTATTAAACTAGCTTTGAATAAGTTGTAGCATTCCTTATGCCTTCATTCATAAGCTAACTGAATTTTTTTAGTCCGGTATTTGTTTTGAATATAGTCAATCCATCTTCTCCAGTCCAGCTTGTACTTCTCATCTGAGTGATCCTTCAGATACGCTGAAATTTTGGCCATCTCTGCTAAGTTTGCTACTTTTAACATCCATTCTTGGATAGTGGGCAACTCTTCCTTCTTCCAATATTGCGCCACCAACAATCTTGCTGCCGTCGTTAGGTTCAAAATCAAATTAGTCTCTATAATAGTACAATCTGAAACTATGCCTAACAAAAACAACTTGGGTGTGAACTTTATCCTCTTTTTCAAAATATTTTGAATACCCCACCATATTTTTATCCAAAATGCTTTAACTTTTTTACAAGTCCACCAAATATGGACTGGCACCAACACAGTCACATCTCCAACATTTAGATTGTAGATGTTTCTTTGTTTTTAATCCCATCTCTATCTATTTATTTTTGCAAATAGCTCAAACATGGCTAATGCTCCTTCCTCTTCCTATTTTTCCTACAACAACAACCCTGCGAGGTGGGTTGATGTGAGAGGGAGAGACTGGCCTTAAGGCACCATCTGGTTTTTGTACTTAAGGCAGGACTAAAACTCACCGTCTCCTGGTGATTGCCCAAAGTCACCTTGCCAGCTTTCATAGCTAAGGTGGGACTAGAACTCACCGTCTCCTGGTGATTGGCCCAAAGTCACCCAGCCGGCTTTCATGTCTAAGGTGGGACTAGAACTCACCGTCTCCTGGTGATTGGCCCAAAGTCACCCAGCCGGCTTTCATGTCTAAGGTGGGACTAGAACTCCCCATCTCCTGGTTTCTAGCCTAGTGCCATAACCACAATCAGCTTTAGCATGGGGAATGGGGCTAATTCAACCCCAGCAACGTCCTTCCAAGCATGCACCACGCGGGGAGGGGGGTGCTTCCCCAGATGAACCAAGGGCCTTCCAGGAACCTGTCAGTGGGGGCCACCCCTTCCAGACAGCTTCCCCCCCCCCCCCGCACTGATTGCCCAATTGGGCGAATGTGGCAAGGACAAGTCACAATCCTGGGCGGACGGAAGGCTACAGTGGTTCTGTGCTCAAAACGAGTTTGGCAAGAGGTTGTCACTTCCCCCACCCCGCAAACTGCACGTAAGTGGGGGGGGGGCAGGCACTGGAGATCCCTGCGCCATGTCAGAGCTGCAGCTGGCAGCGCAGGGCTGCGTCTGAGGGCCTTTCTTGCTTCCTGCACAGGATGACGGTGGCGCACTGTTGCGCAAAATGGACAAAATTTGTAATGCCATTATGTTGGTGCTGAGGGGGGGGAGGGTGGCAGGCAGGGGGGTTATGCAGGGAGTTATGCACCCCAAAATCTTACTAAAGCAAAATTTCTTCCCCTTGGTCCCTTGAAGACGGGTAGAATGCCAAATGCCAGCTTTGGTGCCTGGGGAATTCTGGGAGTTGAAAGCTCCACATCTGAGGATGGCTAAGGTTGAGAAATAGTATATTAAAGAAACTTTTTCTTTCCTCTCTCTCTCTCTCTCTCTCTCTCTCTCTCTCTCTCTCTCTCTCTCTCTCTTCTTTTTCTTCCTCGCTCTCTTTTCTCTCTATTTATTTGTTTATTGCTCGCTCTCCTCATCTCTCTTTCTCTACTTTTCTTTCTCTCTTTCTCCTCATTCTCCTTCCCTCTCTTCTCTCCCTCTTCATCTCTCTCTCTCCTCTCTCTCCTGCTTTCTCTCTCTTTCCCTTTTCTTCTCTTTCTCCTCTTTCTTTCTCTTCTCTCTCTCCTTTTTCTTTCTCTTTCTTCTCACCCTTTCTCTCTCTTCTCATTTTTTCTCTTTTAACTCTCTTCTCTCTCATTTTCTTCTCTCTTTCTCTTCTCCGTCTTCCCTATTTCTCTTCTCTGTTTCTTCCTCTCTCTTCCCTTTCTTTCTCACTCTACTATTTCTTTCTCTCTTTATCCCTCTTTCTCTCTTTCTCCTACATTTCTTTCTCTCCTCTCTCTCTCTCTGTCTGTCTCTCTCTCCCTCTCTCTCTCACACACACACACAACACAACACAAACAAAGCAAACCACTTTCTCCCCGCCTAGCTTGGCCTCCTTCAGGCTGCTGAAATGCCTCGAAATCAGGAAGCCATTACTCAGCATTTCTCAACGGTTGCTCGAAAGAAGGAAGAGGACTTTGCGCAGAGGAACAGAAGCTCCAGAGGCAGAGCAGAAGTGATTCACATCCTTTTTTCATTTGTTTTTCTCCTTCAACGCCAGACCGGAAGTCGCACAACCAGCAATGACTTCCTCCCAAAGCAAAACCTCCCTTTGGCCAAGCGAGGAGAGACCCTCCCGGCACATTTGGACAGAGGGCAGCTGCTCCCCTCCCCGAGTCGGAGGAGAGGGGGCGACTGATAAGTCGACTAAAAATAATAAATAATAATTTAGTCCTTGTCAATCCCTAAAAATAACTGAATAATAGAATCACAGAGTTGGATGGGACCTTGGAGGTCTTCTAGTCCAACCCCCTGCTCAGGCAGGAGATCCTATGGCCTATGCCATTCCAGACAAATGGCTGTCCAGTCTCTTCTTAAAAACCTTCAACATTCACAACTTCTGGGGGCAAGCTGTTCCACTGGCTAATTGCCCTCACTGTCAGTACGTTTCCCCTTAATTCCAGGTTGCTTCTCTCCTTGGTTAGTTTCCACCCATTCTCCTGCCTTCAGGGGCTTTGGAGAATAGCTTGACTCCCTCTTCTTGGGGCAGCTCCTCAAACACTGAAAGACTGCTATCATGCCTCCCCTAATCCTTCTTTTCATTAGACTAGACATTCCCAACTCCTCTTCTTTGTTTTAACCTTGTTTTAAGCTTTCATGCCATAAATGGGACTAGAACTCCCTGTCTCCTGGTGATTGGCCCAAAGCCACCCAGCCGAATTTCGTGCCTAAGGCAGGAGTTCTAGTCCTGGGACTAGAACTCACCGCCTCCTGGTGATTGGTATTACAATACAATAGTAGAGTTGGAAGGGACCTTGGAGGTCTTCTAGTACAACCCCCTGCCTAGGCAGGAGACCCTATACCATTTCAGACAAATGGCTATCCAACATCTTCTTAAAGACTTCCAGTGTTGGGGCATTCACAACTTCTGGAGGCAAGGAGTTTCACTGATTAATTGTTCTAACTGTCAGGAAGTTTCTCCTCCTTTCTAGGTTGCTTCTCTCCTTGATTAGTTTCCACCCATTGCTTCTTGTTCTACCCTCAGGTGCTTTGGAGAATAGCTTGACTCCCTCTTCTTTGTGGCAACCCCTGAGATATCGGAAGACTGCTATCATGCCTCCCCTAGTCCTTCTTTCTCTTAAGCTAGACATCCCCAGTTCCTGCAACCGTTCTTCATATGTTTTAGTCTCACTTAATTCACTTAACAACGGTGTTACTATCTCAGCAACATGCAGCGATTCGCTTAACAACGGTGGCAAGAAAGGGGCAAAACTCACTTAACAACGGTCTCGCTTAGCAAAGGAAATGTGGGGCTCCCATGTCCCTCGTAATCCGAGGACTACCTACCCCCGGTTATGTAGGTAAAACAGTATTTTGGCTCTGCGTCCCTTATTTCGACTCTACTCCTGGTGGAAAACTACTTGCTCCTTGTTTATGACCGAGAGCAAAGGGGAGGCTGCTTGAGCCCGGTGACTTTGTGGAACATCTGGCCTCTTGGGTGTTTTTCAACCAACTAAGGTCACTTCTAGTTAATCGTTGTCTAGTATTCGGTGGTGCTGGCCGATGGCTGCGAGCGATAAAACAAGAATCCGAAAACAAAACAGCTTTTTTCACCCTTCGGATGGTTGCAGTCCTTCCGCTCCAGCCTGGAGGTCAGTTAAAAAAATAGAGCTAAGAGTGGGAACTTTTTAGGAATTTTCCCGGAGAGAAGAAGTGGGTGGAAGCATTCGATATTTGTGGATATCCTGCCTTCATTATATACCGTATTTTTCAGAGCATAAGACATACCTTTTCCCGCCTAAAAGAGCATGGAAATGTTGGTGCGTCTTATACACCGAATGCAGCAGTTTTCGGCCTGCCCCCGCATCCCATTTTTGCAAAGAAATAGCCAAAAATGGGCCGTTTTTTGGAAAAACTGAGGCGTTTTTGCCTTCTGCTAGCTCCCAGAAGCACTCTGCAGGCTTCATCAAGAGTGGGAGAAAGCAAAAATGTCTCAGGTTTTGCAAAAACCATCCAATTTTCCACCCATTTTTTGTAAAAACGGGGGCGCTTTGCCTTCCCCCAGCCCTGCTGAAGCCTGCAGAGTGCTGCTGGGGGCCCTGGGAGGCCAAAAACTTTTGTTTTTCTTACTTACCTCTTCGAGTGTGTCTTGGTGTGTCTTATCCATCGGTGTGTCTTACAGTCCGAAAAATACGGTGTCTGTCTATCTATCTATCATCTATCTATCTATCTATCTATCTATCTATCTATCTATCTATCTATCTATCTATATCTATATCTATATCTATATATCTATATATCTATATATCTATATTATATATCTATCTATATATATATCTATATATCTATATATCTATATCTATATCTATATCTATATCTATATCTATCTATCTATCTATCTATCTATCTATATATAGAGAGAGATAAAGAGAGACAGAGAGAGAGAGAAAAGAGAGAGAGAGAGGGAGAGATGATAGATAGATAGATAGATAGATAGATAGATAGATGATAGATAGATGATAGATAGATAGATAGATAGAGATAGATAGATAGATAGATAGATAGATAGATAGATAGATCTGATTGATAATAGATATAGGTAAATTATAGAGAGATAAATAGTGATAGAGAGAGGTAGATAGATAGATTGATGGGTGAATAGATGGCTGGATGGATATATGATAGACAGACAGAGATATATATGATAAATGAATGGATGGATGGATAGATGATACATAATAATAGATAAGCTTGATTGATGATAGATGGCAGGCTGACAGGAAGATAGGTAGATAGATATGATAAATGAATGAATGGATAGATGATAATGATAGATAGAGGATTGATTAATGATAGATAATAAGGATAGATGGATAGGTAGATGATAGAAAGAGACAGACTGATGGATGGACGGATGGACGGATGGATGGATAGGTGGGTGGGTGGGTGGGTGGATAGATGGTTGACTGGCTGTATATATGACAGTGACAGAGATAAATATGATAAATAAACATGGATGTATAGATGATACATAATGATAGATAGATAAGATTGATTGATTGACTTACTGATTATAGATGACAGACTGACAGACAGAAAGATAGATAGATATGATAAAGGAATGAATGAACAGATAGATGATACTTAATTATAGAGATAGAGGATTGATTAATGATAATGATAAGGATGGATGGATACGTAATAGATAGATAGATAGATAGATAGATAGATAGATAGATAGATAGATAGATAGATAGATAGATAGATAGATGATAGAGTTATGTCAAAGCACCTGTGTGCTCAAATATGGGAAGGAGCACGCTTTCCTGCCTGGAAGGCTCCTAGGGTGGAGCTGAAAGGCAAAAGGGAAGCAGTATGCTCCCTCCCATTTTTGGGCACACCGGGTGCTTTGACATAATAATCATTTCCTTGGCTCAACTGATAAGAGAGGAGAGCTTGTGGCTTAGAGGCTAATATGACTGCCTAACATGTAAAACAGCCCAGGTTCGAATCCCAGTAAGGGTATGGCTAGCTCATGAGAGCTAAATAGCTTGAAATAGATCTATAATAGTCTCTCTTTGTTTATTTATCAGCACAAATGCAACACACACACACACACACACACACACACACATAGATATATATTTCGTAGATTTTCACGGGCACAGGTATGCAGGTCTTGGCGTATTTGGGTCTTTTCCCGTGTGAGAGTATCTTGGCGACGTTTCTACGAGGTTCCCACTCGCCATCTTCAGGCTGGTGCTTTTGGCTTTGTGCTTGTGCTTGCATTTGCGTTCATGCTAAGACACAACTGGACATCACAATTTCCTGGTGACTGGTCCAAAGTCACCCAACCAGCTTCTGTGCCTAAGGCAGAACTATAATTCACCATCTCCTGATTGTTTTTGTTTGTTTTTGCTTTCTCCAAACATCTTCAACTATGCCTGGAAATCATCAGCTGGAGGAAACAAGGTGCAAAGCAGAAGGATATTCTTCTTGGTTTATGGCTGCTGAGTATTTGGGACAGAGTCCGCCAGCTATGGCTAAAAAGGAGTTTTGCGTCTTTTTACGACCTGTCTTGCCACTGGCCTTAAGTGAATCATTGCAGTTGTTAAGTTAATAACATGGTTGTTAAGTGAATCTGGCTTTGCCATTCTGGTCCCGATTGCAGTTATAAGTTGAGGATTACAACTATAAGCCCCTCACCATTGTATAAATATTAAGCATTATCTTAAAAATAAATCATCATCTCTTTATCTTCACCTCTCTAGTCAGCAATTCCCACTGATAAACAGGCATTCGAATCAATTGTTCAATGTTTGCAACCATTTTTTTAACTCTCAAGAACTCCTCTACTTTCAACCGTTCACTTAGTGGCCATTTCAAGTTACAACGGCACTGAAAGAAGTGACCCATGACCGTTTTTCACACTTACGACCGTTGCAGTATCCCTGTGTCAAGTGATCCAAATTCAAAGGCTTGGAAACTGGCATGTACTTATGATGGTTGCAAGGTCCCGGAGTCACATGATTTCCCCTTTTGCGACCTTCTGAATGGGCAAAGTCAATGGGGAAGCCAGATTCACTCAACAACCATGTGACTCACTTAACGACTGCTGTGACTCACTTAACGATGGTGGGAATGAAAGCTCATAAAAGGAGGCAAAATTCACTTAACAACCATCACTCAATTGTGCTCATAACTCAAGGACTCCCTGTATTCCTATTTATTTTATTTGTTTAGTTTAATTTAGTTTAGTTTAATTTAGTTTAGTTTAATTTAGTTTAGTTTAATTTAGTTTAGTTTAATTTAGTTTTATTTATTTTATATTTTATTTTATTTTTAGTTTAGTTTAGTTTATTTATTATTTTATTATTTTATTATTTTATTACTTTATTATTTTATTATTTATTATTTTATTATTTTATTATTTATTATTTTATTATTTTATTATTTTTTATTATTTTATTATTTTATTATTTTATTATTTATTTTATTATTTATTTTATTATTTTATTATTTTATTATTTTATTATTTTATTATTTTATTATTTTATTATTTTATTATTTTATTATTTTATTATTTTATTATTTTATTATTTTATTATTTTATTATTATTTTATTATTTTATTATTTTATTATTTTATTATTATTTTATTATTTTATTCTATTTTATTATTTTATTATTTTATTTTATTCTATTTTATTTTATTCCTTTTTTTTTGTTGCTCCGATCGACTTTCAAAAGTACCGAGCTAAATTTTCACGGGTTTTTTTATTTATTTTTTGTTTTTTGTTTGTCTTCTTTCCAAACAGTCAGTTGCTTTCAAGGCTGACACAGCACCAGACCTTGTAAATGCTGGGCTATTTTTATACTCAAGCCATGGTGGAAAATATTGACCCTGCCTGCTTGCAAGGATAAAGATATAGGAAGTGCTTTGAAACTTCAAAAGCGGCTAAATAAATATTGTGCACCAAATTATTTTTCCCCCTCTCCGATGCTTTCTTATTGAAGAGGTGACGATTGTGTGCCAGTATTTGGGGCTAAGTTTCCAGGTTGAGTTTGTAAAGCTTTTATCAGAAATCGTCTGTTCTGGGACACAAGAAATTTGTTGCCCTGTTCATTTTGTCCTGTTCTAATCCCATTCTATAAAGTCCTAGTAAGGCCACACTTGGAATACGGCATCCAGTTTTGGTTGCCACGATGTAGGAAAGATGTGGAGACTCTGGAAAGAGTGCAGAAAAGAGCAACCAAGAGGATTAGGGGACTGGAGGCTGAAACACATGAAGAACGGTTGCAGGAACTGGGGATGTCTAGTTTGATGAAAAAAAGGACCAGGGAGACATGATAACATCTTCCAATATTTGAGGGGCTGCCCCAGAGAGGAGGGGGAAAAGGTATTCTCCAAATCCCCTGAAGGCCAGAGAAGGAATAATGGATGGAAACAATTAACAATTAATTAATTAAGAACAATTAATCAGTGGAACAGCTTGCCTCCAGAAGTTGTGAATGCCCCAATACTGGAAGTCTTTAAGAAGATGTTGGATAGCCATTTGTCTGAAACGGTATAGGGTTTCCTGCCTAGGCAGGGGGTTGGACTAGAAGGCCTCCAAGGTCCCTTCCAATTCTACTATTGTATTGTATTATTATTGAAACTGAACAAGGAGAGATTCAATCTGGAAATATGGAGGAATTTCCTGACAGTGAGAATAATCAATCCATGGACCAGAAGTTGTGGGAGCTTCATCACTGGAGGCTTTCAAGAAGAGACTGGACTGCCATCTGTCAGAAATGGTATTTAGGGTCTCCTGCTCAGGTGGTGGTGGGTGGGGTGGGTGGGTCAATGACCTACCCTGTTTCTCCAAAAATAAGCCCTCCCCAAAAATATTGCAACACAGCAGTAGCCATGAGGTGTCAACGCTCGCCGCTTCCTGCACCTCAAAAATAATAAATCTCCCCAAAAATATTGCCAAGTGCTTATTTTACTTTACTTTTATTTAGACTTTTATACCGCCCCCTCTCCCCAAAGGGACTCGGGGCGGTGTACAGTCAGATAAAACACATCAAGATAGAAAATACAAACATAAAAGAGGAGGCAATAAGAAACTGTACAGTACAAAAAGCAAAGCAGTTAAAAACAATATTTAAATAACCCTAAAAATACCCAATTAAAATATCTGCCAGGAGGTAGAATAAGACTATGAATGGGCCAGGCCGGCTAAACGAAACAGGTGAGTCTTCAGTTTTTGTCGGAAGGAGCGGAAGTCGGTGGTGGTTCTGATATCGGGGGGGAGGTCATTTTGGGGGTCAAACAAAGTAAAAGGTCACTTCCAACTCTATTAATCTGTACCTTTTCTGGCGATCTGTGCAAGAGTAGATCTGCGATCACCTCATATTTTATCCGTATTTTATGTTGCACCAGGATTTAGCAAGTTCTTTTCTGGATTGAAAATTTCCTTTCGTTTCCTGTTACTGTCTCAAAAGACAAATTCCAGAAAAGGGCCAGAAAAATCCAGAGCAAGGAAAAAACAACAACAATGAAATACAATACAATACAATACAATAAACATCACAAGCTGTGAAAACATAATTGATAAACATAATAATGACGATACACACAAAAAATATTAAGATGGAAGTAGAAATGAAAGCTGACACTTTGATTTTAGGTTTGACGGACAAGGGAATTGAAAAATGACCAGGGGTGTTTTTCCTTCATTGGGGGGGATGGGGGGGACGGATGGCTGCGAGGATTGTCCTCGACAAACCACTGGAAAGAAAAAAGGATGCCAAGGGCTGAAGAATGGATTCTGAAACTGAATTGGCGGAGATGGCAAAATTAACTGCTTTGATTAAATATAATGGACTGGAGAGCTTGATAAGGGACTGGGAACCATTTGAGAACTTTTGCGTGCCAAATACAATAACAGATGGTTGACAGAGGGATTTGCTGGTTAGTTTAATGATTAGCTCAACCTGATCACTGCTTTTTCTTCTTTCTTCTTCTGAGAGAGAGGGGGGAGGGGCAGAGAGATGTACAGAGATAGATAGATAGATAGATAGATAGATAGATAGATAGATAGATAGATAGACAGACAGACAGACAGACAGACAGAAAGACAGGCATGGATGGATGGATGGATGGATGGATGGATGGATGGATGGAAGGATATAGATGATAGATAATAGATAGATAGACAGACAGACAGACAGACAGACAGACAGACAGACAGACAGACAGACATAGGGATGGATGGATTGATGGATGGATGGATATATAGATGATAGATAATAACGGTATAGGGTTTCCTGCCTAGGCAAGGGGTTGGCCTAGAAGACCTCCAAGGTCCCTTCCAACTCTGCTATTGTATTGTATTGTATTGTATTGTATTGTAATAGATAGATAGACAGACAGACAGACAGGGATGGATGGATGGATGGATGGATGGATATAGATGATGGATGATAGATGATAGATAGATCTAGAGAGAGAGAGAGAGAGAGAGAGATACAAAGATGGAGACAGACAGACAGACAGATAGATGGATATATATAGATTGGATTTGGATTGGATTTATTAGATTTATATGCCGCCCTTCTCCCAAGGACTCAGAGCGGCGTACAGCATTAAAAAACACATAGTACAAAAGTTAAAAGGAAATTAGAAACAGTCCAAAAAACAAACCCAATTTATATAACACTCACATTTTTAAAATTACATAAAATTAACAGGCCAGGCCGGCTTGCTGGAAAAGCCAACTTTTTAGGGCGTGTGGGAAGGACCGGAGGTCGGGGATTATGCGAAGCTCCGGGGGGAGCTCATTCCAGAGGGAAGGCGCTCCCACAGAGAAGGCTCTCCCCCTGGGGGTTTCCAGCCGACACTGCCTGGCCGACGGCACCCTGAGGAGGCCAACTCTGTGGGATCGTACTGGACGGTGGGAGGCTACTGGTGGCAGTAGGTGGTCTCGCAGGTACCCCGGGCCTAAGCCATGGAGCGCTTTAAAGGTCATAATTAATACCTTGAATCGCACCCAGAAAACAACCAGCAACCAGTGCAGGGCGCCTAAAAGGGGTGTAACATGGGAGCACCTAGGTACCGCCATGACAACCCGCGCGGCCGCATTCTGGACCAGTTGAAGCCTCCGGGTGCTCTTCAAGGGCAGCCCCATGTAGAGAGCATTGCAGTAGTCCAGGCGAGAAAGGACGAGGGCCTGAGTGACTGTGCACAGAGCATCCCAATCCAGGAAGGGGCGCAACTGACGTACCAGGCGCACCTGGTAAAAGGCCCCCCTGGTCACGGCCGTCAGATGTTCTTCTAAACTAAGCCGCGTATCCAGGAGGACTCCCAGATTGCGAGCCTTCTCTGAGGGGGCTAAAATTTATCCCCCTATCGTCAAAGATGGAACAAGATGCACAAATCGGGATGACGGAAACCACAGCTTGAGCCTGTTCCTCCCCATCCAGATCCGCACAGCCTCCAGGCATCAGGACATCACGTCGAGGGCATCGTTTGGGTGGTTTGGGGTAGAGATGAAAAGTTGGGTGTCATCAGCATATTGATGATACCGTACCCCAAAACCACGGATGATCTCGCCCAGCGGTTTCATGTATATGTTGAACAGGAGGGGTGAGAGAACCGACCCCTGGGGCACCCCACAAGTGACGTGCCTGGGGGTCGATTCCTGCCCTCCAGTCAACACAAACTGCGACCGATCCGACAGGTAGGAGGAGAACCACCGTAAAACGGTGCCCCCCACTCCCAACCCCCCGAGTCGTCGCAGTAGGATACCATGGTTGATGGTATCGAAAGCCGCCGAGAGGTCTAATAGGACCAGGACAGAGGAGCAGCCCCTGTCTTGGGTCCACCAGAGATCATCGACCAACGCAACCAATGCCGTCTCCGTGCTGTACCCGGGCCTGAAACCCTACTGGAACGAATCCAGGTAGACAGCTTCATCCAGGTACTGGGGAAGCTGACGTGGTGCTACCACACTCTCGACAACCTTCGCTACAAAGCAAAGGTTGGAGACCGGATGATAGTTGGCTAAAGAAGCTGGGTCCAGGGAAGGCTTCTTAAGGAGGGGTCTCACTACTGCCTCCTTCAAGGCGGTGGGAAAGAACCCCTCTCTCAATGAAGCGTTGGTAATCGCCCGGAGCCAGCCTCGTGTCACCTCCCGGGAAGCCAAAACTAACCAAGAGGGACACGGGCCCAGCACACAAGTGTCAGCACTGAGTCTCCCCATAATCCTGTCCATGCCCTCGGGGGTCACAGGGTCAAACCCATCCCAGATGATAGATATAGATAGATCAAGAGAGATATACAGAGAGGTAGAGAGAGAGAGAGAGATGTAGAAAGATAGATTAATTGAGAGAGAGAAAGATAGTCCTCAACTTACAACAGTTCATTTAGTGACTGTTCAAAGTTACAATGGCCCTGAAAAAAGTGACTGACTCATATTTATGATGGTTGCAGTGTCCTGAGATCATGTGATCCCCTTTTGCGATCTGACAAAGTCCATGGGAAAGCCGGATTCACTTAACAACCCTGCGATGATTCACTTAATAACTGTGGCAAGAAGACTCGGAAAATGGGGCAAACTCACTTGACAAATGTTTCACTGAGCAACATAAATGTTGGGCTCGATTGTGGTCATAACTCAAGGACTACCTGTCTTTCAGCACCCAGCTAGGGCAGATCCTACATGTTGGGTGTTAAATTTAATCGACCCCCTTGGGTTTTGTACATTTTTTTGGTTGTTTTGTTGTTGTTGTTGTTAGAGTTGGGCGCATGTTTTTGTTTTGTTTCATTTTGTTGGTTGTACTGTTTTGTATTTTGTTTTCTACTAGCCAATAATCTGGTGTTGCCCAGGTATTTATTTATAGGGGGAAAATATCCGGATCAAATGTAATTTCTGATGTTGGATTTCCCCCCTTACCAGAGGGAGCCCCCTTGTGGAGTACGGGGAAGCCGTTACCATGGCAACTCCACTGCACTGTACAGTAGAATCCATTTGACGGCAGTACGGTAGAAGCCATTTGAAGGCACAACAGGCTGCATCTTAACAGAACACACACCCCGAGGGGTGTTAGGGGCGTCTTACGCCCACAGTTTTTTTCTCCAGAGAGTAAGTCATCTGTCTACAAAGTTTGGTTGGAATTGCTCATGGCGTTCCAGAGTTATGCTGGAACACAGGGGCACACAGAGCCATTTAGATAGATAGATAGGTAGGTAGGTAGGTAGGTAGGTAGGTAGGTAGGTAGGTAGGTAGGTAGGTAGGTAGATAGATAGATAGATAGATAGATAGATAGATAGATAGATAGATAGATAGATAGATAGATAGATAGATAGATAAATGATAGATAGATATTTGAGATAGATAGATAGATAGATAGATAGATAGATAGATAGATAGATAGATAGATAGATAGATAGATAGATAGATAAATGATAGATAGATATTTGAGATAGATAGATAGATAGATAGATAGATAGATAGATAGATAGATAGATGATAGATAGATAGATAGATAGATGATAGATAGATAGTTGAGATAGATAGATAGATAGATAGATAGATAGATGATAGATAGATAGAGATAGATAGATAGATAGATAGATAGATAGATAGATAGATAGATAGATGAAAGAGATAGATAGATAGATAGATAGATAGATAGATAGATAGATAGATAGATAGATAGATAGATAGATGATAGATAGATAGTTGAGATAGATAGATAGATAGATAGATAGATAGATAGATAGATAGATAGATAGATAGATGATAGATGATAGATAGATAGATAGATAGATAGATAGATAGATAGATAGATAGATAGAGATAGATAGATAGATAGATAGATAGATAGATAGATAGATAGATGAAAGAGATAGATAGATAGATAGATGATAGATAGATAGATAGATAGTTATTTGAAATAGATAGATAGATAGATAGATAGATAGATAGATAGATAGATAGATAGATTGATAGATGATAGATAGATAGATAGATGAAATAGATATAGATAAATAGATAGATAGATAGATGAAATAGATATAGATAGATAGATAGATAGATAGATAGATAGATGATAGATAGATAGATGAAAGAGAAAAAAAAACCCATCCCAAGCAAACTCCCAAATCAATTATGAAACATTTCATTTTTTAAAATTGTTTTCATTGGGTGGGGTGCTGTCGAACTTTCAATATAATGGAAAGGAAACAAATTGGTTGCTGATATTGTAGACTTCCTAGAATTAAGAATAAAATTTCTGCCTTCTTTAACATGTAACCAAACACCCCCAAGAATGTAAATTTCGAAAGCAATGTTGGGTTGGGGGGGGAAGCATTTTCTCTGTTTGCCCCTCCCCCCCTGCATCAATTTCCCCCATTTGTTTCTCTCTGCTGTCAAACCAAATCTGCCACTTATTTTTAAATCCTCTTTTGCTCCTTTTTTCTTAGCAGTTTTCCAAAAAATAAAATAAAATGCCAGTTGACATATTGAAGAGCATCTCACAACGTCGTGATGGTATTTTCTGGCTACCAGATTTTGCAAAAAAACAGTACCCCGGAGAGTAGCAGACTTTTTCCTCCACATTGCACAGCTGTTTTTACCTTTACAGGTAACTCCTCGACTTACGACCGCCATTAAGCCCAGAACTACAGTTGCTAAGCAAGACATCGGTTAAGTGAACTTTGTCCCATTTTACAAGCTCCCTTGCCACAATTGTGAAGTCCTTTCAATCCCTGCAGTCCTTAAGTGAGCATTCCCAAACTCAACCCCAGTCCATCAAATAAATCTGAGCTGCAGGAATCCAGATGACCACTAGATGGGAACATAGAGTGTCAGGAATCCCTTTGCTGCCTCCTAGTGGAGGTTTAAGATTATGTGTGCATTTACAGTCTAGGTAAATTTCACATGGTTAGTGCTTGACTTACGACCACAATTGAGCCCAAGGTTTCTATTGCTAAGTGAAACGTTTAATTCAATTTTGTCCCATTTTACAGCCTTTCTTGCCACCGTTGTTAAGCAAATCACTGCAGTGGTTAAATTTGTCATACGGTTGTTAAGTGAATTCTGGTTTTCCCATGGACTTGGCTTGTCAGAAGGTCGCAAAAGGGGATCATGTGACTCTCATGTGACTGTCACGTGACACTGTGACCGTCATAAATATGAGTCATTTCCAAGCGTCTGAATTTTGATATGTCACCATAGGGATGCTTCAACGGTCGTAAGTATGAAAAATGGCCCTAAGTCTCTTTTTTCAGCGCTCTTGTGGCTTCGGACGGTCACTAAACAATCCATCGTAACTTGAGGACTACCTGTAATGATCCCAGCTGCCATCTTGACTTCGCCCTGCCTTCGGGACCTCCTTCTTCCACAGCCTGGTCACTGAAGTGGGACCACTCTGCCCCAGAGCGTATGTGCCCCCCATCTGTGGTCATCACAAGAAGAGGTGCCAGCCCTCTCCCCACACCAGAGTCCTCTCAAGCTGGTGTGTGGGGCTGAGAAGGGGCTTGGGGACACCCCGAGGCAGAAGGAGTCCCCTTCTTTTTCCAACATGGGAGAATCCGGGGAGCTTAGGTTGAAATGAGGGTACTCTTCTTGCAGACGTTTCATGACCCAAATAGGTGACATCGTCAATGTTAGAAGGGAGAGGGGTGTGTGGAGACGAGGAGGGAGAGGAGGTTCCTGGGGTCCTTGGTGCTCTCTGAGCTGGGTGGTTTCCTTGCAGACGTTTCGTTACCCAGCTAGGTAACATCATCAGTGCTAGAAGGGGGGAGGTTGTGGAAAGGAGGAGGACTGTGAGAGTCCTTGGTGCTCTCTGAGATTGGTGGTTTTCTTGCGGACATTTCATGATTCAATTAAGTAACATCATCAGTACCAGAGGGTGGTAGGGTTTGCAGGGAGGAGGAGGAGGAGGAGGAGGAGGAGGAGGAGGAGGAGGAGGAGGAGGAGGAGGAGGAGGAGGAGGAGGGGGAGGAGGAGGAGGAGGTGGTGGTGGTGGAGGAGGACGACTGTGGGACCCTTAGTGCTCTTTGAGCTTGGTGTTTTTCTTGAGGACGTTTCATGACCTACCTGGGTAACATCATCAGTGCTAGAAGGGGGGAGGTTGTGGAAAGGAGGAGGAGGAGGAGGAAGAAGAAGAAGAAACGGAGGAAAAAAAGGAGGAGGGAAGCTAGGAGGAGGACTGTGAGAGTCCTTGGTGCTCTCTGAGCTTGTTGGTTTTCTTGCGGACATTTCATGACCCAACTAAGTAACATCATCAGTACAAGAGGGTGGTATGGTTTGCAGAGAGGAGGAGGAGGAGGAGGAGGACTGTGGGGTCCTTGGTGCTCTCTGAGCTTGGTTGTGTTCTTGCAGACGTTTTATGACCCAGCTAGGTAACGTCATCACTGCTAGAAGGGAGAAGGGTTAGCAGCACTCAGCCTTCCAGCACTGATGGTGATACCTACCTATGTCATGCAACATCTGCAAGAAAACCACCAACTCAGAGACCACCAAGGACCCCTCATTCTCCTCCCTCCGCCTCCCCTTCAGCCGGATAGCTAGGACGGGAACCGGAAATCTTGGCGAACTCTTTCTACTTTCTTTGGTCTTTTTGTCAAGGAGCAATTATTTTAAGTTATTCCAGCGAACAAGGAGCACCACTTGTTATTCTCCCAATCATGTGCCTGCCGGCTAACGCATCATGTGCCAGGAGAGAGGTTTTTTTATAGCGCTGAGACCTTCTGCCTGGCACATCCCGAAATAAGGACTGGCATTCTTGGTGAAGGAGAGAGAAAGCTATTTATACAGCAACGTTAAGCCTTATGCAGATTTTCAAAGGCGTGGGTGGGGCATAGGTAGTCCTCGACTTACAACATTGGATTAGCGACCGTTCAAAGTTACAATAGCACTGAAGAAGGTGACTCACGACTGGTCCTCGCACTTACAACCGCCATGGCATCCTGATCATCACAGGATGAAAAAATTGGGCACCTGGCTACTGATCATAGTTTGTGGTTTCCCTAGCCAGCTTCCGACAACCAAGGCCAAGGGGGGAAGGCAGGTTCAGTTAACAAACGTGGGATGCCCATAACAACGGTGGTGGTTGGCTTAACAACCGTGATTTACTTCAGGACGACAGCAAAGCAACTTATAAAAATTGGATGTGACTCATGTAACAACTGCCTCAGTTAGCAATGGAAGTTCCCGGACTAGAACTCACCGTCTCCTGGTGCTTGGCACGAAGTCACCCAGCCAGCTTTCATGACTAAGGCAGGACTAGAACTCACCATCTCCTGGTGATTGGCCCAAAGTCGCCCAGCTGGCTTTCATGCCTAAGGCAGGACTAGAACTCACCGTCTCCTGGTGATTGGCCCAAAGTCACCCAGCTGGCTTTCATGCCTAAGGTGGGACTAGAACTCACCGTCTCCTGGTGATTGGCCCAAAGTCACACAGTTAACTTTCATGTCTAAGGCGGGACTAGAACTCCAAGTCTCCTAGTAATTGGTCAAAGTCACCCAGCCAGCTTTCATGCCTAAGGCAGGACTAGAACTCACCGTCTCCTGGTGCTTGACCCAAAGTCACCCAGCCTGCTTTCATAGCTAAGGTGGGACTAGAACTCCCCATCTTCTGGTGAGTGACCCAAGGTCACCTAGCTGGCTTTCATGCTTAAGGTGGGACTAGAACTCCCCGTCTCCTGGCAATGGGCCCAAAGTCACCCAATTGGCTTTCATGCCTAAGGCAGAACTAGAACTCCCCATCTCCTGATGATTGGCCCAAAGTTACCCAGTTGGCTTTCATGCCCAAAGCGCGGGACTAGAACTCACCGTTCCCTAGTTATTTTTTCAAAGCCACCCAGACAACTTTCACAACCAAGGCAGGACTATAACTCACGGTCTCCAGCTTTGTGGCCTGGTGCCACCCTGGCCCTCCCTTCGGGGTGGATTGGGACACCTAACCCATCACATTTTGTGCCCAAACAAGATCAGTGGTTGCCAACCGAATCCCCTTTCAGGTGGGTGGAAAATGCAGAGGCCATCGTTCCCAAGGAAATTCCAGGTGTTGAATTCCAAACACCTGGAAGCTGACCCAGTTAGCAAATAGAGTGATAGAACCACTTCTGTGGGGTTTATATTTGGCATGTCAGCCGCAAAGGGGCCATTGACACATCTGGAGGTTGACTATTCTTGGAAAACTCCGCTCAAGCAAAAAACCCACAATGCCCACGATAAATTTACATAATAAATAAATGGATGAAAATTTTCTGGCGGGTGAACTAGATTTCTGGAATGTTCTTCTTCGAACAGGTGTATCCAGGTTGGTCCAGGTGTAGCATTTAAATGCCTCTAGAAATAAGCACAGGCATATTAAGTGCAAATCTGCAGGGTCTCTCCCACAAACACAGAGTATAGAACAGGGGTCTCCAACCTTGGCAACTTTAAGACTTGTGGACTTCAACTCCCAGAATTCCTCAGCCAGTGCATGCAGGCTGCCAAGGTTGGAAACCCATCGAAGGAACAACAAAATTCCCAAGGACTGTGTGTGGCACAGGTAGTCCCCAACTTACAACTTACGCTTCATTTAGTGACCGAAGTTAAGACAAGGCGGAGAAAAGTGACTTAGGAGCGCTTTTCACCTTTACGACCGTCATTGCATCCTGCAGTCACATGATCAAAATCCAGACATTTGTGCGATGGACTTTTTGACCATAGCATTGTGACGGCCGTGTGGGTTTTCTTGGTATATAGGAGAGACAAATAAAAATGCTTTTCGGGTTAAGGGCGCTAAAGGAATCCTGCTGCAAATTAAAAAGAAGAAAAACCATAAATCAGTGAAAATTAAATGAGGTCGTTGTGACTTGCAAGGGGAATTGTGGTCATAAATTGAGGACTACCCGGTATATTTATGTATGATGCAAGTCTATCTCATGGAACTCCGAACTTGGCAACTTTAAGACTTGTGGACTTCTATGCTGTGAGCTATGCTGGCTGGAGAATTCTGGGAGTTGAAGTTCACCAGTCTTAAGGTTGCCAAGTTTGAAGACCTCTGATCTAAGTGGAGAGTTTGCAGAGGAAGGAAGGGGTCACAATGGGGAACTCATCAAATTTGCAGATGACACCAAGCTGGCAGGAATAGCCAACACTCCAGAAGATAGGCTTAAGATACAGGAGGATCTTGACAAACTTGAACATTGGGCACTATCTAGTAAAATGAAATTCAATGGTGAAAAGAGTTCTACATTTAGGCAACAAAAACGAAATGCACAGGTACAGTACTATAGGTGGTACCTTGCTCAATAGTAGTAACTGTGAGAGGGATCTTGGAGTCCTAGTGGACAACCATTTAAATAGGAGCCAGCCGTGGGCAGCAGCTGCCAAAAAAGCCAACACAGTTCTAGGCTGCATCAACAGAGGGAGAGAATCAAGATCACGTGAAGGGTTAATACCACTTTATAAGGCCTTGGTAAGGCCACACTTGGAATCCTGCAACCAGTTTTGGTCGCCACGATGTAGAAAAGATGTGGAGACTCTAGAAAGAGTGCAGAGAAGAGCAACAAAGAGGATTAGGGGACTGGAGGCTAAAGCGTATGAAGAATGGTTGCAGGAACTGGGCATGTCTAATGAAGAGAAGGACCAGGGGAGACAGGATAGCAGCCTTCCGATATCTCAGGGGTTGCCCCAAAGAAGAGGGAGTCAAACTATTCTCCAAGGCACCTGAGGGCAGAACAAGAAGCAATGGGTGGAAACTAATCAAGGAGAGAAGCAACTTAGAACTAAGGAGAAATTTCCTGACAGTGAGAACAATTAATCAGTGGAACAGAAGTTGCCTCCAGAAGTTGTGAATTCCCCAACACTGGAAGTCTTTAAGAAGATGTTGGATAGCCATCTGTCTGAAAACGGTATAGGGTTTCCTCCCTGGGCACAGGGTTGGACTAGAAGACCTCCAAGGCCCCTTCCAACTCTGCTATCGTATTGTACAAGAGATAAAGTTATGCTGGCTGGGGAATTCTGGGAGGTGAAATCCACCAGTCTTAAAGTTGCCAAGTTTGAAGACCTCTGATCTATCTGGATTCAGATTTAAGGGGTTTTCAACCAGATTCCAGAATATCCTAGAAAGGATCCAGCCTGGCCTGAAATGATCCACCCACAAGGTGTCTAATTAGCATGCACTACATCCGTGGTTAATAGGAGACAGACAATGACTCATCTCAAAATCTCACTACCCATTTATTTCTGAGACCCTGGAAAGAGGGCAGAGAAGAGCACCAAAGAGGAGTAGGGGGCTAGAGGATAAGACATACGAAGAACAACTGCCGGAATTGAAGATGTCTAGTCTGATGAAAAGAAGGACTAGGGGAGACATGATAGCAGTCTTCCAATCTCTCAGGGGTTGCCACAAAGAAGAGGGAGTCAAGCTATTCTCCAAGGCACCTGAGGGTAGGACAAGAAGCAATGGGTGGAAACTAATCAAGGAGAGAAGCAACCTGGAATTGATGAGAAATTTCCTGACAGTGCGGACAATTGACCAGTGGAACAGAAGTTGCCTCCACAAGTTGTGAATGCTCCAACACCGGAAGTCTTTAAGAAGATGTTGGACAGCTACTTGTTTGAGATGGTGTAGGGCAGGGGTGTCCAAACTTGGCAACTTTAAGACTTGTGGACTTCAACTCCCAGAATTCCCCAGCCAGAATTCTGGGAGTTGAAGTCCACAAGTCTTAAAGTTGCCAAGTTTGGACACCCCTGGTGTAGGGTCTCCTGCTTGAGGAGGGGGTTGGACTAGAAGACCTCCAAGGTCCCTTCCAGCTCTAGGAGTCAAACTGTAGCTATTAAGGGAATCATGTGGTCATTAAGTGAATCCAGCTTCCCCATTGACTTCCTGTCAGAAGCTGGCTGGGAAAGTCGCAAATGGAGATCACTTATGACCATTGCTGGGTCCCAAGGTCACCTGATCCCTTTTTGCCTCCTTCTGATGACCAAAGTCCACGGGGAAGCCGGATCCACATAACAACCAGGTTACTAACTTGCAGTGATTCACCGGGGCAGTTCCAAGAAGGCTCCGCACCCCTTTGCAGCATTCAGGTGACCCTGAGGAGGACACAGGTAAACTTTCAGAAGAGCTTAATGACTCACTAAAAGAAGGAAAATAGAATGGAATGGAATAGAATAGAATAGAATATTGTGTTGAATAGAGTAGAGTAGAGTAGAGTAGAGTAGAGTAGAATAGAATAGAATAGAATAGAATAGAATATTGAGTTCAGTTGAATAGAATAGAATAGAATAGAATAGAATATTGAGTAGAATAGAATAGAATAGAATATTGAGTTGAGTTGAGTTGAGTAGAGTAGAATAGAGTAGAGTAGAGTAGAATAAGCTGGAAGGGACCTTGGAGGTCTTCTAGTCCATCCTCCTTCTCAAGCAGGAGAATCTATGCCATTCCAGATAAGTGACTATCTAATCCCTTCGTAAAACCCTCCCGTGACGGAGCGCCCATCACTTGGGCCTAATTTAGACCAGCTGCCTGCAAGGGACATAAATCCTTCCATTCTCCACCATCTAGTCAGAGCTGAAGAAGCTTCTGGGATGAGAAGCAAAACGTCTTCAAAGTAAAACCAGAAAAGTCCACTTGCCTCCTGGAAAAAAAAAGCCCCTTTGGATGTCTGAGAAGCTCCACAGACATTTTCAAGATCTTTCGTGAGAAACTCCAGTGACGCAGATGGCATGACTTTTTCCGCCAATCGAAGGAGGAAGCGAAGAGGAGAAGTTGCGTCTCCTGTTTTCTCAGGCCTTGCCAAGCTTTTCAAGGAAACCTCAGATAAGCCCCCACACGCCTCGGGCAAGGATTAATGTTTTTTTTTTACCCCAGTCCAAACAGGATTATCTTTTTCCAGATCCAGAAGGATGGGAGACAAGGCCATGCCACCCTCTGGGCACAAATCTCACAAGGGAACGTGCTAGCCAAGACTGACACTCGTGGGCCGTGACTCGATGGACACAGTGTTAAAACAAACAAACGAAGCAAAAATCTGTCAGCTGACAACTGTCAATATTTGACTGTCCAACCAACTCAACCGGTTGACATTTGAGGCCGGAGCTGTGCCAAGCCATAAAAAGTGGAGATGGGCATTGCTATTATAAATGGGAAACTTAAAAAGCCTTTGTTAATTTGAGATTATCTATCTATCTATCTATCTATCTATCTATCTATCTATCTATCTATCTATCTATCTATCTATCTATGTTTCTCTCTCTGCCTGTCTCTGTCTCTGTCTCTCTCTCTCTGTGTGTGCCTGTGTGTTCCAGCATAACTCTGGAACGCCTTGAGCAATTTCAACCAAACTTGGTACACAGATGATCTACTCTCTGGAAACAAATACTGTGGCCTTAAGACAACCCTAACACCCATCAGGGTGTGTGTTCTATTACGATACATCCTGTTGTGCCTTCAAATGGCTTCTACTGTACTGCTGTAAAATGGCTTCTACTGTACAGTGCAGTTGAGTTGCCATGATAACGGGTACACAGTACTCCACAAGGGGGCTCCCTCTGGTAAGGGGGTGGGGGAACTCCAACATTAGAAATTACGTTTGGTCCGGACATTTCCCCCCTATAAATAAATACCTGACAACGCCTGGTTATCAACTAGTATTGTATAAACTAAATTGACGTTTGAGGGTGAAAATGCTAAACATAAGCACCACTAAGTGTCATTCTCAAATAAATGCACAGCGACATTGGAACCAATACAGGAGTCCTTCACTTAGTAACCGTTTGAATTTACAACGGCACTGAAAGAAGTGACTTATGACCGTTTTTCACACTTACGACCGTTGCAACATCCCCAGGGTCACACGATCCAAATTCAGCCGCTTGGCAAGTGACTCATATTTATGACGGTCGCAGTGTCCCTGGGCCACGTGATCCCCTTTTGCGACCTTCTGTCAAGCAAAATCAATAAGGAAGCCTGATTCACTTAACAACCCTGTGATGATTCACTTAACAACGGTGACAAGAAGACTCGGAAAATGGGGCAAACTTACTTAACAAATGTTTCACTGAGCAACATAAATTTGAGGCTCAATTGTGGTCATAACTCAAGGATTACTTATCATGTGATCCCCTTTTGCGACCTTCTGACAAGCCAAGTCCATGGGAAAATCAGAATTCACTTAACAACCGTGTGACTAATTTAACCACTGCAGTGATTCTCTTAACAACGGTGGCAAGAAAGGCTGTATGGGGCAAAATTCAATTAAAAGCTTCACTTAGCAACAGAATAACAACGGTGGCAAGAAAGGCTGTATGGGGCAAAATTCAATTAAAAGCTTCACTTAGCAACAGAAACCTTGGGCTCAATTGTGGTCATAAGTCGAGCACTAATTAACCATGTGAAATTTACCTAGACTGAAAATGCACACAGAACCTAAAACCTCCACTAGGAGGCAGCAAAAGGTTTTCTGATGCTCTGTATTGCCTACTTGTGGTCATCTGGATTCCTGCAGCTCAGATTTATTTGATGGACAGTTTGGGAATGCTTTAGGAGAGATGAAATCTGAATCGGAAGGAAGAGGAAACTTCTGGGCTATCTTGGGATATTTACTTGTGTTTTTTTGTTTACTTGTTTATTAAGAAAATTCAAGAATGTTGGAGGGCTCTTTTAAGAAGAATTACAAGCAAATGGTCAGTGGAGTTTCAGAAACTTTAATATTCCCTCGAAACATTTGCTTTTCTGATGTTTCTTTTAAAAGAAGAGTTATGGCCCGTATTAACTCAGCTGCGAGGGAAGATTTAATATTCTCTAATGTTCCGCTTCTTTTGAACTATATTCCCATCATTTCAAAACTGACCCCTGGACAATCAAAGCGACCTACTTAAGAGCCGAAAGACTCACTTTTCAGCCTTGGGAAAAGATAAATATACACCCAGCTTCTCGGTCATCGGCAGAATTCGTGTGATTCGTAACCTAGGAATAATTTATTCACCACTGTGGATTAGCTACGCCTGGTTGTATTGAAATATGAGCTCCATTTAGTGAAAAGCTTCAGGAGAAGCTGATGGGGATGGATTTGGGATCTTGAAGCAAGGACACTTGACTTTATAAACAGAAATGACCCCCAAATAGAGATATTTTTCTCCCCACTGAGAGGTCGGAACTTTTCCTCGCTGGTGTGATCGCTATTGTTCTTTTGTAAGCTGTTTTTCCTTGGGAAATGTTGGTGGAAATCATGATGGCTTTTAGAGAACTCTCAAATCTATAGACTCTCTCTTGTCTTGAATGCTCTGGAACAAAGGGTGGACATCAACTCCCAGAATCCCCCAGCCAAGATAACTGCTAGGAAATTCTGGGAGTTGGAGTCCACCGTTCGTAAAGTTGTCAAGAATAAAAAATAGCGTATGTAAAGGTAATTCTTCATTTACAACCATAATGGAACCCATCTTTCCTTCCTCCCTTCCTCCCTCCCTCCCTCCCTTCCTTTCCTCCTTCCCTCTCCTTCCCATTTCCTTCTTTCCTTCCCTCTCCTTCCCATCTCTTCCTTCCTTCCTTCCCTCCTTCCCATCTTCCTTTCTTCCTTCCCTCTGATTCCCATCTCCTTCCTTTCCTTCTTCCTTCCCTTCTTCCTTCCTTCCTTCCCTCCTTCCTTCCCTCTGATTCCCATCTCCTTCCTTCCTTCCCTCCCTCCTTCCTTCATTCCCCCTCATCCGCATCTTCCTTCCTTCCCTCTCTCCTTCCTTCATTCCTTCCCTCCTTCCCATCTTCCTTCCTTCCTTCCCTCTGATTCCCATCTCCTTCCTTCCTTCCCTCCCTCCCTCCTTCATTCCCTCTCATTCACATCTTCCTTCCTTCCCTCTCTCCTTCCTTCCTGCCTTCACTCCTTCCCATCTTCCTTTCTTCCCTCTGATTCCCATCTCCTTCCTTCCCTTCTTCCTTCCCTTCTTCCTTCCCTTCTTCCTTCCTTCCTTCCCTCCTTCCTTCCCTCTGATTCCCATCTCCTTCCTTCCTTCCCTCCCTCCTTCCTTCATTCCCCCTAATTCGCATCTTCCTTCCTTCCCTCTCTCCTTCCTTCCTTCCCTCCTTCCCATCTTCCTTCCTTCCCTCTGATTCCCATCTCCTTCCTTCCCTCCCTCCTTCCTTCATTCCCTCTCATTCACATGTTCCTTCCTTCCTTCCTTCCTTCCTTCCTTCCTTCCTTCCTTCCTTCCCTCTCATTCCCATCTCCCTCCCTCCTCCCTCCCTCTCTCCTGGTCATTAAACGAATCTGGCTTCCCTGGTTAACTTTGCTTGTTGGAAGCCAGCTAGGCAGGTCGCAAAAGTTGACCCCCGGATGCCAAGACCATCATAAAAACCAACTGGTTTTTGCCAAACACACATATTTTGACCATGTAATTGTGGGGACGACGCCAAAGATCGTAAGTGTGCAAAACTGGTCATAAGTCACTTTTCCCACTAAATCAATGATTGTGAGTCAAGGACTAGCTGTAAACCTTTTAACCTGCCCCAAGTTTTCAGTCTTCTTTTTTCTGTTTCACTCACAACATCTGGGACTCGGGGGGGGGGGAGGGACAGTCTCCTAGGACACCCCAGGGGCTAAAACTGTACCCTTCCCAAGTCTGTTGTGCTGTTGTGTCAGCAGCTCTGAGCCTCGTTGTGTCTTCTGCCCAAAGCCCATTCCTGCCCTCCCCCCCTTGCAAAATGTTAATCTGTTAATCTGATTAACATATTTTTTTTCTTTTTTTTTCTCACTTTGAATCTCTTTCTCAACCGCCCAGATGTTTTGCCTTTTTTGTTCGAGAACAAGTCGAACATATCTGCAGCTGTCCTTAGCAAAAGAGGTTAGAAGAAATGTGTTGGGCAACAGGATTAATTCCGCAAATTTGAGCCTCGTCCAGGGTGGTGGGAGCCACTCGCAAAGCAAATAAACCAAGAAGGAGGGATCGATTTGAGAGATTTTGGTCTCTTTAGAATAAAATCTTTCCTTCCGGGAGATCAAATGCGCACCTGGGAATCTGGTTACAGAACTGGGTTGTGCAAGAGAATGGTCTTTTTTCTTCCAGGGAGCAATGGTTGCTCTCTAGATTCTGTATAATATATATTAAATAAATATAAATATTCTATATTTTTGTGAGGGGAAAAAAGCTGGCTGGAGGATTCTGGGAACTGAAGTCCACAAATGCTGGCTGGGGAATTCTGGGAGTTGAAGTCCACACATCTTAAAGTGTCCAAGGCTGAGAAACACTGCATTAAGTTTCTTCAATAAATACCTACCGATATTCTGCCTAACTTTCTCCACCAAGCTATTGTGGGTTTGTAATGGAATAATTTCAAAGCGCCACTTTGCCAAAAGACAACCTCGAAAACACTTCAACTTTGGTAAACAAGAGAGGAAAGCGCTGCCTTAAAAAAACACACACACACACACTAGAAGTTTATGAATAAACAGTAACATATTTTTCAAAATTCGGTCAACACAACTCTGCAAAAAATTTGGCCTTGGGAAAAAGCCTAACACAAACCGCAAGAGAAATTCAAACTATATTTTGCGAGTCCTGTGATTTGAGCAAAGGAAGCGAAATTTCACATAACGCAGAACCAAAATGATCTGTATAGCAGAGAGTCTCTTGCTTGGACAGGGGGTTGGACTAGAAGACCTCCAAGGTCCCTTCCAACTCCATCTTCTCTTGTTCTGCTGCCTAAGACAGTTTACCAAGCCATGTTGAAATAACCCATCATCATGAAAGAACCCACAGTGCAAAGCAAAAATGGAACCTCCATAGCTGAACACACTCTACCCTTGAATATCAATTGATCAGTTTTTCTACTGTTTTAAACCATCAGCTTGCAAATTGTTTGAGACTCATCTCCCTCTGCTCTTTGGATGGCATGTGCTGGCAGAGGTGGATGATGGGAGTTGAATCCCCAAATGCCTGAAGGCCAAACCTTCTCGGAGCAAACGACCTTGGCAAATTCCTGGCTCCTTTATTGCTTAATCATTGCTTCCTCAAATCTTCCTGGACTTTAAGAAATTAAAGGGTTTCCTGCCTAAACAGGGGGGTAGGACTAGAAGACCTCCAGGGTCCCTTCCAGCTCCTATTCTATTCTATTCTATTCTATTCTATTCTGTGCTATTCTATGCTATTCTATTCCTTCATCTCAGTATCTATTATTTTCTATTCTATTCTATTCTTTCCTATTCTATTCCTTCATTTCAGTATCTATTCTATTTTCCTATTATTCTATTCTATTCTATTCTATTCTATTCTATTCCATTCCATTCCATTCCATTCTACTTTGTTCTGTCCTATCCTATCCGATCCTATCCTATCCCATTCCATTCTATAGAGACCAAGCTGATTCGAAACATGATTTGGACTGGGTTGAAATAATAAATCAAATTTGTTTTGCTGTTTTCTTTTTTTCTGGAAGCACTTGAGGAACGAAGTGAGCTGAGAAACTTTTTTCTCCTTTTTTTTATTCTCCTTGTTCCGCCCAGATTGCAACACAGCTCAAACCACCGAACATTTCTAAAGAACTTTTATTTTTTATTTTTTTTGGGGGGGGGGGGGGGAAAGGGATGAGAAAACAAGAAAGCCATAATTTGCAAACCAGAAAAACCCTCCACAAACTTTGAGGAATGGGCAAGAGGAAAAAACGCTTTGGGCTTGTTGGGAGAAACGTCCATCTGGGTGGTTCAGGTCCAAGAGGGGAGAAAGATACTGGAAGCATGGAGACCAGAGGTGGGGGTCAGACAGGTTTGGACCGGTTTGGCCGAACTGGCAGTGGTTTGCCGGCCTGGGTCTTCGGAACCAGAAGTGACCCAGGCCTGCCATGCCTCCAGGCCGGTTCTCCAGTCAGGGCGGCATGGTTTGTTTCTGTTTTATAATGTTCTGCGCATGCATAGACCTAATTATGGGCAACTGTGCACACACCAAACCAGCAGTCATGCTGGCAGTCAGCAACCGACCCCTGACGGAGTCTGCTTGGGAAGATGGTTTAATGGTGGGCAGGATCACATGGCTTGAGGCGCTGGGCAGAAAAGGAGGAGATGCCTGGGTTTGATGCCCCCTGCTGGGCTTTTGAATTTGAGCTTGTGTTCTGATTGGTTGTACAGACTCCCATGGGGCCATGCAGGGGCAGTTCTGTAGGCTGTCCTGAGTCCCACACTTGGTTGACTCATGCTGGGTGATGATGTAGTCAAGGGGCTTTAGGCAATTCCTT
The DNA here is from genome assembly GCF_964273705.1 of Natrix helvetica. Lineage (NCBI taxonomy): Eukaryota > Metazoa > Chordata > Lepidosauria > Squamata > Natricidae > Natrix > Natrix helvetica. The sequence goes on along the minus strand of NC_138551.1, from coordinate 2,317,743 downwards.
CTATGGCTCAGCTTGGAGGAGGTAGATCTTTGTTAAAGCATGCTGGCTGGGAAATTCTGGGAGTTGAAGTCTCTTAGGGGGGGTGCTTTAAGGGGGGTGGACTTCAACTCCCAGAATTCCCCATTCAACATGCTTTAAGATGGATGGACTTCAACTCCCAGAATTCCTCATTCTGCATGCTTTAAGAGAGGTAGACTTCAACTCCCAGAATTCCCCATTCAGCATGCTTTAAGAGAGGTGGACTTCAACTCCCAGAATTCCCCATTCTGCATGCTTTAAGAGAGGTAGACTTCAACTCCCAGAATTCCCCATTCAGCATGCTTTAAGAGGGGTGGACTTCAACTCCCAGAATTCCTCAGCCAGGATGCTTTAAGGGGTGTGGAATTCAACTCCCAGAATTTTTGAGCATCCTGGCTGGGGAAGTCCACCCTTCTTAAAGCATGCTGGCTGGGGAATTCTGGGAGTTGCAGTCCACCCCTCTTAGAGGTCCTAAGCTTGCAAAAGACTGCTTTCTCGGAAGACAACTGTGTCAGGCCGCGTTCGCCAACCTGCTGTTTTGCAGATGTGCTGGGGAACGAATCCAGAATCGGTTCAGCGGAGCTGGAGGGGAGCCCAGCTCTTGCAAAGAAAACTCCAGGGGTGCCGAGCAGGAATCCGGCGTGAAATAGATTTGGCAACCGTTGTCATTCCTCGCAGCACAGTTACATAACTCTCCGGGGTGTGGATCCTCCTTGCGGCTTGGATCGGGTTTGATCTTGCCGGCCAGGCGAGCGACGGATCCAAGAATTTGTTTTCCAGGCAGAGCTGTGTCGAAATCCCTCCGACTTGAATCGGTCTTCAACCAGGAATATCAACCTGGGAGTTTTGCAGCGCAAATGCCTGCCGTGTGCAGTTTGTGACGTTGTGGCTTCAGAGCGACACTTAAACCGAGGCTGAAAAGGGGCCCAGGGCTTGAGGGGGGGTTTGTCTCCGTGGCCTTGGGTGGGCCCTGGGGAGGGCAAAGGGCAGAGAGGTCTGTGGCTCAGCCTCATGGGTTGTTTGGGAGTGGGGAATGAGATCCAGAAGCAAGGAGGGGGAGAAGAGATGAGGCTGGAAGGAGTTCTAGAATCCTAGGACTGGGAGGGACCTCAGAGGTCTTCTAGTCCAAGCAGGAGACCCTATACTGTCCTGTCTCTTCTTGAACACCTCAAGCGAAGGAGCAACTACAGCTTGGGGAGGTAAGGTCATCTTAACCCTTTGAACTTTCACCTGAAAGCATCCTGGTTTAGCAAAGGATGTCTTTTCTCTCTCTCTCGCTCCTTCCTTCCTTCCACCCTTCCTTCTTTCTCCCTTCCTTTTCTTTCCTTTCTTTCCATTCCCTCCCTCCCTTCCCTCCCTTTCCTTCTCTTTCTTCCCTCCCTCCCTTCCAGCCCCTTTCTTCATTCCTTTCTTCATTCTTTTGTTCCATTCATTTCTTTCTCCCTCCCTTTCCTTCCTTTTATCTTCCTTTTCTTTTTCCTTCCCATTTCCATTTCTTCTCCCTTCCTTCCCTCCATTTTTCCTTTCCATTCCTTTTTTTCATTCTCTCTGCTTCAACAGAGGGATAGAATCAAGATCACGTGAAGGGTTAATACCACTTTATAAATGCCTTGATAAGGCCACACTTGGACTACGGCATTCAGTTCTGGTCGCCACGATGTAAAAAGATGTGGAGACTCTAGAAAGAGTGCAGAGAAGAGCAACAAAGAGGATTAGGGGACTGGAGACTAAAACATATGAAGAACGGTTGCAGGAACTGGGTATGTTTAGCTTAAGAGAAAGAAGTACTAGGGGAGACATGATAGCAGTCTTCCAATATCTCAGGGGTTGCCACAAAGAAGAGGGAGTCAAACTATTCTCTAAGGTACCTGAGGACAGAAGAAGAAGCAATGGGTGGAAACTAATCAAGGAGAGAAGCAACTTACAACTGAGGAGAAATTTCCTTACAGTTAGAACAATTAACCAGTGGAACAGAAGTTGCCTCCAGAAGTTGTGAATGCCCCAACACTGGAAGTCTTTAAGAAGATGTTGGAGAACCATTTGTCTGAAGTGGTGTAGGGTTTCCTGCCTAAGCAGAGGGTTGGATTAGAAGACCTCCAAGGCCCCTTCCAACTCTATTATTCTAGTCTTCCTTCCCTCCCTTCTCCATCCTTTCTTTCCTTCCTTCCCTCTCATTCCTTCCTTCCTCATTGCTGTCTTAAAAGTCAAGAGGGTTGACTATAAACACCCCCTGCTCAAAGTAGCACCCCCCCCCAGGATAGAGCAGGGTTTTCAACCTGACCCTCTTGAAGATATATGGTCTTTACCTCCCAGAATTCCCCAGCCACATTGACGGGCCAACTTTGTTGTTAGTTGCAAAGTGGTGTCAGACCCATTACGACCCCATGGACCACGTTCCTCCAGGCCTTCCTGTCCTCCACCATCCTCTGGAGTCCATTGAAGCTCACGCCGACTGCTTCAGGGACTCCATCCAGCCACCTCCTTCTCTGTCGTCCTCTTCTTCTTCTTTTGCCCTCCATCGTTCCCAGCATGAGGCTCTTCTCCAGGGAGTCTTTCCTTCTCATTAGGTGGCCAAAGGATTTGAGTTTCCTCTTCAAGATCTGGCCTTCTAAGGAGCAGTCAGGGTGGATCTCCTCTAGGACTGACCAGTTGGATGGCCTTGCAGTCCAAGGGACTCAATGCAGGAGTCTTCTCCAGCACCAGAGTCCAAAGGCCTCCATTCTTTGGCACTCAGCCTTCCTTGTGGTCCAACCTTCACAGCCATCCATTGCAAGTGGGAAAACCATAGCCTTGACTATACGCACTTTTATTGGCAAGAGAACAGCAAAACCTGGTTTCTAACCTAGGCTTCCCCAACCTAGTGGTGCCCTCCGGATGGAGGCCACTGCCCAGTGGGCAGATTTGGCCTGTTTCCTGCAGCCCCAGGTGCCCTTTTCCCTTAGCTCTATTCTTTTGAAAAGGGATTTTTACGTAAGCCTCTAACCCGTGGAGGGGGGGAGGAGGGAACCTGTTCTTCTCCAGAGGAAGACATTTCAGGAGATAATCTCTAAAGCAAACAATCGAAGAGAAGGAACTGCTACTTTTTAATACGCAATGTTTTTCCCCGCTGCAAACATTCCTCCTTTGATTAAAAACGGCATTTAAATGCATGAATTCCCTAAGTGTCCAAAATGCCCACAGTTGGGAGCCTATAAATGTATGTATACCTTAAGTCAGGGGTGTCCAAACTTGGCAACTTTAAGACTTGTGGACTTCAACTCCCAGAATTCCCCAGCCAGAATTCTGGGAGTTGAAGTCCACAAGTCTTAAAGTTGCCAAGTTTGGACACCTCTGCCTTAGGTGCTTTCTTCCTGGAATGAAAAGAGTGCAGAGAAGAGCAGCAAAGAGGATTAGGGGGCTGGAGGCTAAAATATAGAAAGAACGGTTGCAAGAATTGGGTATATCTAGTTTCATGAAAAGAAGGATTCCAGGTGACATGACAGCAACTTCCAATATTTGAGGTGCTATCATAAAGATGAGGCGGCCAATTTATTCTCTAAAACACCTATAGGCAAAACAAGAAACAACAGATGGAAAACTAATCCAGGAGAGAAGCAACCTAGAACGAAGGAGGAATTTCTTGACGGTTAGAACAATTAATCAATGGAACTGCTTGCCACCAGAAGTTGTAAATGCTCCAACACTGGAGGTTTTAAAGAAGATGTTGGATAACCATTTGTCTGAAGTGCTGACAAAATTATTCCAAAGTTGAACAAGACTCTTTTGTAAATCCAAATAGGAAAGTTATCCAGCTCAAGCTCTCGGTGTGTGATTTTTACCTATCTTATTTTAATTATGAAGAGATCATTTGGTTTCTTTTGTATGTCCTATGTACACATCTTTTTTTCCCGTGTTGTTCTTCTAAACTGTCATTTTTAAATTCTTTTTCAACAACAAAAATTTTTTTCAATTTTTTTCAGCTAGAACTTGTTCTTCCATAACTTCTTTTAGACGCAGTCTGTCTATGCAGACAAACCACTATTAAAATTAACTTCTGGCTCTGTTGTTTGAAAATATTCTTCAATGTGTTCATTGTTACAAATATTCAGCTTCCTTCTGTGATTGTAAGTCGAGTTTAAGTATTCTGCCCTTTTCATTGCAATCTTTAGTTCCCACTAGCTCCCCCTAGTGACTACATTTTAAAGTATTGTCTTATTATGTTTTTTAAAAAAAATTCAAAAGGGAAGGATTTTCCCACAGATAGGATTCTTTTATTATTAATTCCAAAACCTTGTTTGAAATTTATTTGGGCCTTTAGTTCATTTGTAACTTTCCAAAATCAGAGTTATCATCACCCTTTTGTCACAACTTTGAACAGTTGTTATATGAACTATTGTAACTTGAGGAGCGCCTGTAGCATTTCCCAATTTTCAGGGTGGAGCGCTGGAAAAAAGTGACTTATGACCATGTTTCACACTTACGACAGTTGCAGCATCCCCACAGTCATGAGATCAAAATTCAGATGCTTGCCTACTGGCATGTACTTACAGCACATGCCTGTTGCAGTGATCCCCTTTTGCGACTTTCCGATGAGCAAAATCCATGGGGAAGCATGATTCATTTAACGACCGTCTTACTAACTGAACGACTGCAGCGATTCACTTCAATCTGTGGCCAAAACTAGGGCAAGAAAGGTCATTTTTGAGTTTTGAGTTTGAGCAAAACTCAATTAACGTCTCGCTTACCAACAGAAAATTTGGGGTCCGTTGTGGTCGTAAGTTGAAGACCATCTCATAATATTTCTTCAACCAGCAGAGATCCATGATCCTGGGCTGGATCTGGGTCCCCAAAACCCATCCCAGGGGCCCTGCTAAAAATCTTTGAAAACATGCAGAAATGACCAATTTCTTTCTCTCTCTCTCTCTTTTTCTTTTTTCTTTCTTTCTTTCCTTCCTTCTTTTTTCTTTCTTTCCTTCCTTCCTTTCTTTTTTCTTTCTTTCCTTCCTTCCTTCTTTCTTTTTTCTTTCTTTCCTTCTTTCTTTCTTTCTTTTTTTGGCTCGCTGAGAATTTTCACTGCCTATTTTGCTGAAAAGTTTTAAGACTGTCGTTCTCTTTCTTGGCTCCGGGAAGTGGCAATCTTCTCTCCTCTCGACAGCTTGTCCAACCTCCTCCCGTGCCAAAAAGGAAAAGAAAAAGGGAAGAAAAGAGAGAGAAAAGGACATTTTCCCCTCTCTTCTGCTGACATCGCTGCTGTTCCGACAAGCTGCCACATTTGTTCATCTCGCTGCCTGGCTTGCAAATGTGCTGCGGAGGTTTTCCCTGACGAGTTCACAGCTCGTCTTAAGAGTGGAAAGGGGGGGAAGGCCGGCAGTCCTCAACTTACAGTGGTTTGTTTAGTGACCGTTCAGAGTTACAACGGCACTGAAAAAAGCGACTTGTGATCATTTTTCACACTTATGACTGTTGTAGCCTCCCCGCAGTCACCTGATCAAAATTCAGAGCTCCTCCTCCTCTCCTCCAACCCGTTTCCCTCCTAGCATTGATGGTGTTCTCTAGCTGGGTCATAAAATGTCTGGAAGAAAACCACCAAGCTCAGAGGTCACCAAGGGCTCCACCATTGTCCTCCTCTCCTTGAGCCCTTCTGCCTTCTAGCACTGATGACATTACCTAGTTGGGTCATGAAACATCTGCAAGAATACTACCAAGCTCAGAGAGCACCAAGGACCACACAGTTCTCGTCCTCCTCCTCTTCCTCCCCCTCCTCCTCCTCTCCACAAACCCCTCTCCCTTCTAGCACTGATGACATTACCTAGTTGGGTCGTGAAACATCTGCAAGAAAACTACCAAGGTCAGAGAGCACTAAATCCTCCACAATCCAAGTATTTATCCAGTGCCCAATTAATCCTGGTGCAATAAAAGTAACCTGGCTGGGGAATTCTGGGAGTTGAAGGAAGGAAGGACGAACAGAGTTGGAAGGGACCTTGGAGGTCTTCTAGTCCAACCCCCTGCTTAGGCAGGAGACCCTACACCACTTCAGACAAACGGCTATCCAATCTCTTCTTTAAAACCTTTTTTTAAGGAAGGAAGGAAGGAATCACAGAGTTGGAAGGGGCCTTGGAGGTCTTCTAGTCCAACCCCCTGCTTAGGCAGACAAATGGTTCTCCAATCCCATCTACAAAGTGCATAAACAACACAACCACAGCCACCAGGGGAGGAAAACTTCCCAAAATAAATCAGAGTCCTTAAAAATAAAAATAAACCTTTCCCCCCTCAGGCTGGGGCGATATTAAAAGGGCCGGGAGCTCCTGAGATGGTCAGAGCTGTTACACCAGGACAGATTGTGAGAGGGGGATTTTGGTGGCCGTGTGGAGATGAGACTGAAAGAAAAGAGAATTAGGTTGGTGTCACACTCAGAGTTGTGTGTTTGTGTGTGTGTGTGCTCCAGTCCAGAAAAATGGCATTTTGGCAGCTGCTCTTCCAGACAATCTTTGCATCTCTCCCTCTCTCCCCCCGAACCATCTTCCTCGATCAAACATCATATACAGGTAGTCCTCAACTTATGACCATTCAATTAAGGGCCACTTGAAGCGACAACGGCACTGAAACAGGCAATTCACAACCAGTCCTCACACTTACGGCCCTCACAGCGTTCCCCCTCCCCCCACGGCCACATGATCAAAATTCGGACACTTGGCCACTGGTATGTACATCATGTGATCCCGAGACACTGCGAAGGTCATAAATAGGAGTCAATTGCCAAGCGTCCGAATTTTGATGTGTGATCGTGGGGATGCTTTTTTACAATGGTGAGAAGTCACTTTTCCCCCCAGTGCCTTTATTCCTTTGAACGGTCACTAAATGTGACCCCGGGGCACACTGTGCCCCTCACAAATGCGAGTCCATTGTCAAGCCTCCGAATGTAACTCAGCTGACCATGGGGACGCTGCGATGGTCCCGAGTGTGAAAGCCTCTGAGTGCCGTTGCAACTTCAGTCACTAAAAGTTTGGTCGTAAGTCGAGGACTACCTGTAGACGGCCAATGTCCCCCCTCCTCCCAATAGTCTGCAGAGATTCTCCTTCACCAAAGTCACGGTGGTCCCAAAGGGGCTTTTTTTCAAGAGGCAACTGGACTTTCTGGGGTTTTTTTCTTTGAAGACGTTTGAAGAGTTGAAGAAGCTTCTCGGATGAGAAGAGAAACCTCTTCAAAAGAAAAAAACTAAAAAAGGAAAAAAGGAAAAAAAAGAAAAAAGAAGAAAGGAAAAAGAAGGAAAAGGAAGAAAGGAAAAAGAAAAAGAAGAAAGGAAAAAGAAAAAGAAAGGGGGAAAAAAGGAAAAAGGAGGAATAGAAAAAAGAAGAAACGAAAAAGAAGAAAACCTCAAAGAAAGTCCTGAAAAAGCCCCTTTGGAGCCCCCCCCCCCATATAAAAACCTGCCTGGGGAGGTGGGGGGGGGACCCCAAGAGAGCAGCCCTGCCTCGCCTCCCCCCCCACGGCCTCCCGCAGGGACTACCGAGCCCATCGCTCCCAGCCGGGCGAGAGCTGCGGGGGGCGCCCGGTTGCAGAAGGGGCAGCGCTGCGGGGGAGCCGGCCGGAGGGCCCGCGCTGGGCGATGGCCTCGGCTGCCTCCTCCGGGCCGGGCGGGTCCTTCCCGCGGGCGGAGCGACGGGCAGGGCGGAGGCTGCGGGCGCCCTCGCCTCTCCTCTCCGCCCCGCCGGCTCCTCCTCCTCGGCTCCCGCCGACACCGCGACCGCCGCCGCCTCTCGGGCCGAGGCTCCCCGGGGCCCCGCTGCCGCCCGCCGCCCGCCCCAGGTACGGCCGCCCGCCCCAGGTACGGCCGCCTCCCCTCCAGTCGGCCCCGGCAGGCTCCCTTGCACGCAGGCGAGCGGCGGGCGCCCGGTTGCCGATGCTGGCCCTGCGAAGCCCCGGCCGGAGCCCCCTCCGCGGGAAGGGCGGGGCCGCGGGCGGGGAGGGGGGGCGTCTCGCTCCGGGAGGGGCTGCCGAGCCACGAAAGGGGGGGGGCGGGTCGCTCCGGGATGCCCCACCGGAGAAGGGCCGCTTTGCTGCGGGCGCCCTGTTGGCGAGCAGGCGCTGCTTTCAGCGCCCTCCCTGCAAGCCTCGGTCGCTCTGCTCCCCGCTCCCGAGGTCGCCCCCCCCTCAACACAGACTCTGGGGCTGCCCGGCCTTCCTTGGCTTGGGGGGGTCTGGGGAGGGAGGGCGGGAGGGGCAGGCAAAAGCTTGGCGCCTTTGGCAGGGAGGAGTGGAAAAAGGGGGAGACGCTGGGGACTAGCGCCCTGCGAAGGCAGTTGAGGGCCTGGAGCCTATCTCTAACCTTACCTACCCACCCTCTACCCATGCTCCGGCCTCTTGCCTAGCTACCTGCCCACCTACCTATCTTCTTACCTACCAACCCACTCAGCTGTCTACCTACCTACCTATCTAGCCATCCACCCACCCACCTGCTTACCTACCTATCTACCCACCCAGCTGCTTACACACAGGTAGTCCTCAACATACAACCACCATTGAGGCCAACATTTACGTCAAGTGAGTTTTGCCATTTTTCTTGCCACATTTGTTAAGTGAATCGCTGCGGTTGTTAAGTGAGTCACACGGTTGTTAAGTAAATCTGGCTTCCCACATTGACTTTGCTTGTCAGATGGTCGCAAAAGTGGGTTATATGACTCCGTCAATCAACCCATGGAACAGAAGTTGCCTCCGGAAGTTGTGGGGGCTTCATCCCTGGAGACTGGATTGCCATTGGTCCGAAATGATGTAGGGTCTCCTGCTTGGGCGGGGGGGGGGGGGGGGGGTTGGACTAGATGACCTCCAAGGTCCCTTTCAACTCTGTTAATCTGTAATCTAAATACGAGTCAGTAGTCAAGCATGTGAGTGTAAATGCGGTGACCACGGAGATACTGCAATGATCATAAGTGTGAAAAACGTCCAGTGGCGTAATTTGGAACAGTCACTAAGCGGAAATGTTGTAAATCGAGGACTACCTGTACCTACCTACCTACCCACCCGCCTAACTATCTACCTACACGGTTAATTCAGGAAGTTTTCAAGAAAAGTCTGGACAGCCATCTGTCAGAAATGGTATTTAGGGTCTCCTGCTTGGGGGGGGGGGGTTTGGACTAGATGACCTCCAAGGTCTCTGTTATTCGTCTCTATTCTATTCTAACACACCATTTGAGGATGTTCTAGTCAGGACTGGTCCCCGAACAAAGAAGGGGGCAGATTCCTGACCCCAATGTTGAGGATAGTCTTCTACTTTCTCCCCCCCCCCTCCCCAAATATCAGAAGATCTGGATTATACCGGTAATCCTCAATTTACAACAGCTCATTTAGTGACGGTTGAAAGTTACAACGGTGCTGAAAAAAGTGACTTATGACTGTTCCCCCCCCCCCCACACTTATGGACCGTTGCAGCCTCCCCAGGCTCACGTGATTTACTTTCGGATGCTTGGCAACTGACTCACAGTTATGACGGTCACAGTGTCCTGGGGTCACATGATCCTCTTTTGCGGCATTCTAACAAGCAAAGCCAACGTGTGGCTAACAACCGCAGTGATTCACTTAACAACTGTAGCTTGAAAGGTCATAAAATGGAGGTGAGATCAACGCATTTTTCACTTAACAACATAAATCTAGGACTCAATTGTGGTCGTAAGTTGAGGACTCCCTGTATCCCTAGACTTGGGAAGGGCACCACACGAGGATGGAATCCCACAGGAAATTAGGTTGCTGCTGTTGTGGTTGCATTCACACAAGAGCCTCAACCTGCTTCCCAAATCAGTTAAGAAAACTTAAACTACAACTTAACTTAAGTTAATGTATGCTTACCAGTAGTCCTCGACTTACGACCACAATGAGGCACGGACTCTCCATTGCCAAGCAAGACAGTTGTTAAAGGAGCCATGGCGAATTTGATGATCACTTTTGCCGTGGTTGTTAAGCGAATCATGCGGTCATTAAACGAATCATGTGGTCATTAAGCAAATCCAGCTTTTTGTTGGAAGCCAGATGACAATCATGTGACCCCGGGATGCTGAAACCATCGTAGATACATCCTGGTTGCCAAGTGCTTACGTTTTAATTCCAGGACCGTGGGGGGATATTGTTGGTCGTAAGTGCGAGGACCGGACGTAAGTCACTTTTCTTGGCGCCGCACTAAATGAATGGTTGTAAATCGAGGACTTCCTGCGTTGTCCTGGAAAGATTGGGAAGCCAGCTGGGTGGTTTTGCTCTCTCTCATTCTGCACTTCCAGGCCCCTTAATTTTTTTTTCTTTTAATTGTATTTTATGTTATAATAAATCTCCATAAAAACACAATGAAGACAAAATAAAACCTTGCAGAGCCTGTTTAACAAAGATCACAAGCCAAGTGAATCCTGGCTTAGCTGCCCGGAAATATCTTGGCTTCTTTCCGGTTTGATGGACTTCAGAACATGATGGGGTATTTTTCTGTCTGCGGAGAAAAAAACAGGAATTGGGTCTGTCTCTCGCCTGGAGCAAAGAACAGCTATTGGGAGAGTGGACAGAAGAACAGAGTTGGAAGGGACCTTGGAGGTCATCTAGTCCAACCCCCTGCCCAAGCAGGAGACCCTACACCGTTTCTGACAGATGGCAGTCCGGTCTCTTGTTGAAAGTCTTGGACTTTAAGAAAGCTAATTTCAATAAACTTAGAGAGAGCTTGGGAAAAATTCCATGGATGAGAATCCTCGAGGGGAAAACAACTCAAGAAGCTTGGGAAATTTTGAAAAATGAGATTAGAAAAGCCCAGTCTAACACAATACCAATGAAGAAGAAAAACAACAGCTCCCAAAAGAAACCAGCATGGCTGCATAAAGAACTATCTGACAAACTGAAAGACAAAAAAGGTAAGTATAAAAAGTGGAAGGAGGGGGACATAACTAAGGCAGAATATCAGCAAATAGCCCGAGCCTGTAAAGATGAAGTGAGGAAAGCTAAGGCTCACAATGAAGAAAGGCTTGCCACAAAAGTAAAAATTAACAAAAAAAGCTTCTTCCAACATGTTAAAAACAAGAAAAAAGTTAAGGAAACAATTGGTCCATTGCTAGGAGAAAGTGGCAAGAAGGTGACAAGCAACAGGGAGAAAGCAGAATCTTTGAGGTCATCTAGCCCAACCCCGCACCCAGGCACTATTTCTGACAGATGGCAGTCCGGTTGTATTTGAGGGGCTGCCCCAAAGAAGAGGGAGTCAGGCTATTCTCCAAAGCACTTGAGGGCAGGACAAGAAGCAATGGGTGGAAACTCATCAAGGAGAGAAGCAACCTGGAATTAAGGAGAAACTTCCTAACAGTGAGTGACAATTAGCCAGTGGAACTACTTGCCTCTAGAAGTTGTGAATGCTCCGTCACTGGAGTCTTTTTAAGAAGAGACTGGACATCCACTTGTATGGAATGGTCTAGGGTCTCCTGCGTGAGGAGGGGGTTGGACTAGATGACCTCTCACTCCTTTCCTCTCACAGATGGAAACGGATCGATTGGAAGGCCAAAGTTGGGAGGGGGTGGGGCCAGGGATTCAGAAGCTCTGAAAACATTCAGGGTGGGGGTTTGATACCCCTGTGGGAAAGTATACAGATAGTCCTCCACTTACAACAGTTCCATTTAGTGACCATTCACTAAAGTCACAATGGCACTGAAAAAAGTGGCTTAGGACCATTTTCCCACACTTATGACCGTTGTAACATCCCCATGGTCATGTGATCAAAATTTAGACGCTCGGCAACTGACTCGTATTTATGACGGTTACAGTGTCTGGGTCAGATGGAGAGGGAGGTGCTTAAAATTTTTAGCTAAAGAGCAAAATTGTGTTTTTCTCGCCCAACGTTTGGCTCTTTCGGGATTGCAGCTAGTCCTTGACTTATGACTGAGCCCAACATTTCTGTTGCTAAGCGAGACAGTGGTTAAGTGAGCTGTGCCCTCTTTTATGACCTTTCTTCCTCCGGTTGTTAAGTGAATCACTGCAGCTGTTAAATTAATCCCACAGTCATTAAGCGAATCCGGCCTCCCGTTGACTTTGCTGGCCAGAAGGTTGCAAACGGGGCTCGTGTGACACCCACCCCCCACCCCCGGGACACTGCGACTGTCGTAAATAGGAACCAGTTGCCAGGGGTCTGAATTTTCATCACTTAACCAAAATTTGTCAAGGGTCATTAAGTGTGAAAAACTCTTTTTGTCACTGTTGTAATTTTGGTCACTAAACGAGAGGATGCAAGTCGAGGACTACCTGAGGCCAGGTCAAAGGACAGGAGGCCTCCAGGACCCTCCCACCCAAGGGCAGAGACCCTCGTTTTCCATAAGTGTGCAAATCACACTCGCAAAGGGCCTGGGGGGGGAGGAATGGAATGCTTGCAAGGCGATTGCCTCATTTCCCCCCTGGAAGTTTCTCTCCTGCAAGGCCGAATGCCCTAATATGGAGCTTTCCCAGAGATTCCACACCGCTGTGCACACTTTGCAGCCCTCCAGCTGTGTCAGCGTGCGCTCGGCATTTGTGGCGGAGTCCGGATTCCCTCCCTTGCCATTGGAACAGGATAACAAAGCTGGAAGGGACCGTGGGGGTCTTCTAGTCCAATTGGAATAATAGAGTTGGAAGGGGCCTTGTAGATCATCTAGTCCAACCCACCTCTCTCAAGCAGGAGATCCTTCTGACAGATGGCAGACCAGTCTCTTCTTGGAAGCTTCCAGTGATAAAGCTCCCACAACTTCCGAAGGCAACTTCCGTTCCATTGAATAGAGAATAACAGAGTTGGAAGGGACCTTGGAGGTCATCTAGTCCAACCCCCTGCTCAAGCAGGAGACCCTACACCATTTCTAACCAATGGCATCCCAGTCTCTTCCAGGGATCCATCCATCGTTCCTTGTCTGGCCTTCGGGTGCTTTGGAGAACAGTTTGACCCCCTCCTCTCTGTGGAAGCCCCTTAGATATTGGAGGACTGCTATCCTGTCTCCCCTGGTCCTTCTCTTCATTATATCAGACATATTCAATTCCTTCAACCGTTCTCTATATGTTTGAGCCTTCAGTCCCCTAATCCTCTTTGTGGCTCTTCTCTGCACTCTTTCTAGAGTTTCCACATCTTTTTGATAGATTTGCAGCTGGCTGAGAAATCACACTCAACAATGTAGTTAATGGAACTACATCTACAGCTCCCACAACTTCCGAAGGCAACTTTGGTTCCACGCGTTGATGGTTTTCCCTGTCAGGAAATTCCTCCTTATTTCCAGGTTGAATTTCTCCTTGGTCAGTTTCCATCCATCGTTCCTTCTCTGGATGCCTTGGAGAATAGCTTGACCCCCTCCCTCCTCTCTGGGGCAGCCCCTCAAATATTGGAAGATGCTCTCCTGTCTCCCCTGGTCCTTCTCTTCACTGTACAAAAAGGGGTAGCAAACACGTGCAATTGCCTTTTGGGAAAAAAAGAGAGGCATATTTGGAGCGCATGAAAACCATGTGCAAAGTCATAGGTGCACGCTTGACTTGGATCATCAGTTGCATTGTGGAATTGCAGCTGATTCCGAAAGTGTTGTTTGCAGTGCTTTTGTGACCATTTTAGGGGGAAATTCTCTAATTTTGACCTGGAAGGATTGGCTATTTTGCGTAATCCGGGGAGGGGGACGCAGTGTGGGGAGTCTCGCAGGGGGTGCGTTCACACTGGCTTGGGAGGAGACCCCTTGCTTGCTTTCACGCCTGCTATGCTTGGAAACTAACCTTGGTTTAGTCTCTGGCCAGCTTCGTTTGTTGCATGAGAATGCAGCCACTTGGGTGGGTTTAGATCCAACCCTGGGTGCCAACCTGGAAAAATGCATCGATTGGACACGTGTGTGAGGCAGGTTGCGTAGCCGCAACACGCAAGAAAAGCAAAGTCAGGCCTTGCAAGGAATGCGGTGTTTTCTCCTGTTTTAAAGTGTTATTTTAACTAAGCAAAATGAAGACTTTCCGTCCCTCTTTCCAACTTTGAAACATGGAACTTCTCTCTAAACAGGTTTATTTATGTACTTTGATTTATTTTGTTAGATTTTTAGGTCGCCTCTATTTCTTTATAAATAGTTCAGATATATTTATAGATAATTTAACATAGCGAGCATGCCTAAGGCGGGACTAGAACTCACCGTCTCCTGGTGATTGGACCAAAATCACTCAGCTGGCTTTCAGGCCTAAGGCGGGACTAGAACTCACCGTCTCCTGGTGATTGGACCAAAATCACCCAGCTGGCTTTCAGGCCTAAAGCGGGACTATAACTCTCCGTCTCCTGGTGATTAGCCCAAAGTCACCCAGCTGGCTTTCAGGCCTAAAGCGGGACTAGAACTCACCTTCGCCTAGTGATTGGACTACCCAGTCAACTTTTATCCCTAAGGTGGAACTAGAACTCCCCATCTCCTGGTGATTGGCCCAAAGTCACCCAGCTGGCTTTCCTGCTTAAGGCAGGATAAAAATCTAATAAATACATAAACAATTGGAATTCTAGTTTCCTTTTACTTGAGTTTGGGCTGATGGGCTTCCCTTGACTGCCCCTCCCCTCCAATGCACAGGATTTATCGGACTTTTGACAGGCCTAGAAACTCAGCAGAGCCCGGAAGGCTCCCTAGAGATCATCCAGCCCAGCCTCCGGTAGATTCCCAAGTCCCAGTTCCTTTCAACCCCCACTTTAAAAAATCTGAAAAGCGGTGCAGATTTCTCTGGCTGTGAATCAACTTGAAATGTTGGGGATTTTTCTTAATATGTCGTGGAATTTGGACTCCCTGCTAGGCCGACAGTTTCTCAAACCTTTTATAGCTCAGCTTCTTTTGCATTTTTGGGTAATGCAGTTTTAAAACTGATTCAGATTTTGCTGAATCACCACGGATCAGAGGGTTCAAAAGCACCAGAATTGGCCGGGGAAAAGGCCACCAGGACTGCCCTGTGGATTAGACAGGGAGTCCTCGACCTACGGCCACAATTGACGCCGGAAGTTTTAATACGGTTGTTAAGCGAATCGCATCCAATTTTGCGACCCTTTTTTGGCCATGGTTGTTAAGCAAATCACTGCAAGATCGCACTGTCGTTAAGGGAGTGGAGCTACCCCCACATGTCGGAAGCCGGCTGGGAAAGTGGCAAAGAGAGAGGCAGTTTGGACTAGTGGTTAAATCACAAGGCTAGAAACCCAGAGGTCGTGAGTTCAAGTGCCTCCTTAGCTATGAAAGCCATCTGGTTGACCTTGGGTCAGTCAGGTGCTGCAAAGTATAGAGCAGACCTTGGCAGAATAACAAGATTCGAAAGGGACTTTGGAGGTCTTCTAGTCCAACCCCCTGCTCAAGCAGGAGGCCCAACACCACACAGGCAACGGGCTGTTTCTTCTTAAAAACATTCTTTTTTTTAAAGGAATGAATGAATAATGAAGGAAGGAAGGAAGGAAGGAAGGAAGGAAGAAGATGGGAATGAGAAGGAAAGAAGTAGGGAGAGAGGGAAGGAAAGAATGAAGGAAAAGAAAGAAAGGACAGAATAATAGAATCAAAAGGGATCTTGGAGGTCTTCTAGTCCAACCCCCTGCTCAAGCAGGAGGCCCAACACCATTCAGACAAAGGGCTGTTTCTTCTTTAAAACATTATTTTTTTTTAAAAAAAAAGGAATGAATGAATAATGAAGGAAGGAAGAAAGGAAAGCAGAAGGAGATGGGAATGAGAAAGAAAGAAGGAGGGAGGGAGGGAGGGAAGGAAGGATGAAAAGAAAGAAAGGACAGAATAACAGAGTTGGAAGGGACCTTGGAGGTCTTCTAGTCCAACCCCTTGCTCAAGCAGGAGAACCTCTACCAGTGATGGCTAACCTTTTTGTCCTCACGTGCCGAAAATCAGCTGGCCGGTGGGAGGTGCACGCACATGCACGGTGGAGCTGATCTGAGCGACGGCTTGCGTGCCTGCAAACTCCATGTGCCACCTGTGACACACGCGGGAGGGCTCCATGTCTCTACTGTGGCATGTGTGCCATAGCTTCGGCATCAGGGCCCCATACCATTCTGGACAAATGGCTGTCTTCTTAAAAAGCTTTTTTTATTTTTTATTTTAAAAAAGGAAAGAAGGAAGGACAGAATGACAGAGTTGGAATGAATAAAGGAAGGAGGGAAGGAAAGAAGGAAGGACAATCACAGAGTTGGAATGAAGGAAGGAAAGGAAGGAAGGACATAATGACAGTTGGAAAGAAGAAAGGAAGGAAGGAAGGAAATAAGGAAGGAAAGGAAAGAAGGAAGGACAATAACAGACATGGAATGAAGGAAGGAAAGGAAAGGAAAGATGGAATGAAGGACAGAATGACAGAGTTGGAATGAAGGAAGGACGGAAAGGAAAGAAGGAAGGACAGACTGTGTTTGAATGAATGAAGGAAGGAAGGACAGAATGACACAGTTGGAATGAAGGAAGGAAGGAAGGAAAGAAGGAAGGAAAGGAAAGAAGGAAGGACAATCACAGAGTTGGAATGAAGGAAGGAAGGAAATAAGGAAGGAAAGGAAAAAGGAAGGACAATAACAGAGATGGAATGACGGAAGGAAAGAAGGAATGAAGGACAGAATGAGAGTTGGAAGGGACCCTGGAGGTCTTCTAGTCCAACCCCCAGCTCCAGCAGGAATCCCTATATACCTTTGCATGTGAACGTCTTTCCGACCCCTTCTTGGAAGCCTCCAGTCTTGGCTCAGCCCCCTTTAAGGCTTCACAAACGTGGCCCATTTTAAGAGGCTTGGACTTCACCTCCCAGAATCCCCCAGCCAGATGCTCTTAGGATGCAGGCTTCGGTAACCTTTGTGTGTCCCTTCAATGTTTCTCTCTCCCCCCAGGGCTGTGACCCCCAACTGGGTGGCTTCAGAAAGAGGACCCCTCCCCAGGCCGAATCCTCGCCCAACTGACCCCACAGCCCCAACGGGTAAGTAGACCTCTTTGTGCGGTGCATTTCATTCCCTAACAAGAGTTTTGCTCTTCCTCTTTGGATAAAGAGGTTGGTGTGCATTTGTGGGCAGAGATAGTCCTCGACTTACAACCATTTGTTTAGTGACCATTGGAAATTGGAACAGCACTGAAAAAAGTTGCTTCTTGTCCTGCTTTCGAGGTGCTTTGGAGAATAGTTGGGAAAAGACACCCTCTTCTTTGTGGCAGCCCCCCAAATATGGGAAGAGTTCTATTGTGTCACCCCAAGTTCTTCTCTTCCTTAGACTACATAGACAGCTAGTCCTCATCTTACGACCATAATTGGGGCCCTACATTTAGGTTGCTAAGAGGGACATTGGTTGTGAGCTTTGCCCCCCTTTTACGACTTTTCCTGCCACCGTTGTTAAGTGAATCACTGTGGTTGTTAAGTGAATAACCCGGTTGTTAAGTGAATCTGGCTTCCCTCCTCGACGTTGCTGGTCAGAAGGTCGCAAAAAAGGGATCACATGATCTTGGGACACAGCAACCTGCCACCGTGATAAGTGTGAGTCTTTTGCCAAAGATCTGACTTTTGATGATGGGGAAGCTGTGATGGTCGTAAGTGTGGAAAAATGGTCCTAAGTCACATTTTTCAGGGACGTCATAAGTTCGAATGGTCACTAATCGAGTAAGGACTGCCTACACCCAATTCCTGCAACTGTCCTTCGTAGATTTTATTTTCCAGTCCCCTTATTGTCTTTGTTGCTCTTCTCTGCCATATTTCCAGAATTTTGACGTACCTTTTTTACGGCCACTTGGTCAATCTCTATGTTTGGGCCAACCTTGGCCATAAGGTCTGTCCTTCCTCCCATGTGTGCAAGGATGCAGGGGTCAGCGGAGGCCATCAGGACACACTGGTTTGTATGAAGGACAACGTTGATCTCCCATTCTGCCCTCCCTTGCAAAATACAATTATTTTTAACAGTTGATTTATACATTTTTCATTTTACATACACAAATACTTGGTGAACAGTATATTGTCCGGATCAATTTGTCTACATGGTCATATTTTTTCCAACTCGAGATTTCTACCTCTCTGGTTCAGCTTTTTTAAAGCAAATCCCTATATATGAAAATATTCGGTGTCTTCTTTTCCTTTTATCCTGAATGTCTGTCTGTCCATTTCTGCACCATCTAATATTTCTTTTAATTGCCTCTTCTTCTTTGAGTGTTTTCTCGTTTTTCCAGGATTGTGCATGTTGTGCTGATGAAAAAGAAAAATACAATTTCCCACTTTTGGGGAAATTACTCCCAGTAATTTACTAGGTTGCTTTTTTAAAATGTGAGTTTCTTGGAGGCAAATTATATCTGCTTTCAACTTTTGTATATTTTTTTCCTTTTTGTGGAGGGATTCAGGCCAGTTAAATCTATTGACCACATGTCGCTTAAATGTGTAAAGGGAGATCACCCTGTAAGAAGTCTTAACATTTATCTCCCATTCTAGTTTTCCTTTGCAAAATATGAATATTATTCTTTGTTCTGCGTCTCTTTCTTTCTCTCTCTTTTCTTTCTCTTTCTTCTCTTCATCTTCTTGTTGTTGTTTTACTACTTCTCCTCCTCCTCCTCTTCTTCTCCTTCTCCTGCTCCTTCTCCATCTCTTCCTCCTCCTCCTCCTCCTCCACTTCCTATCTTCTCCTCCTCCTGCTCCTCCCCTTCCTTCTCTTATATTCTTATCATCCTCCACCTCCTCCTATCTTCTCCTTCTTTTCCTCCTCCTTCTTCTCTTCTCCTCTTTTTCCTCCCCCTCTTCTTCTCTTCTCCTCTTCCTCTTCTCCTCTTCCTCTCCTCCTCCTCCTCCTCCTCCTCCTCCTCCTCTTCTTCTTCCTCTTCTTCTCCTCTTCCTCCTCCTCCTCCTCCTGATGTTCTCTGCTGTTGGGCCAAGCCCCAAGATCTGGAGAACATCAGACGGTCACTTTGCGAGCCGAGTCTGGCCATATATGGCCAAATCTAAGATCTCTTGCCTCTTTGCCTCCAGACCCGATAAGTGCGTGGTTGGAAGCCAAGCAATTTTCTGCCCCCACAATCTTGGCTTGTCCAGCCTCTTCCTGCTGGGAATCTGCATTCCTTAAATTTCACCTCCTCCATTTTTTGGGAGAGTTTTCTGGGTTTTTTTTTTGTTTTGAGCTTGGAGATGTTTCCGTCTCGGGCCACCCACCGGTATCTCTCGGTAGTTCCCTCGCATGTAGAGCAGGATTTCTGAGAATTGAGCCAGAAGGGACCCTGGAGGTCTTCTAGCCCAACCCCCTGCTCAAGCAGGAGACCCTACACCATTTCAGACAAGTAGCTGCGTCTTCTTAAAAATTTTTTTTAAGGAAGGGAGGAAAGAAGGAAGGAAGGAAGGAAGGAAGGAAGGAAGGAAGGATGGAAAGAAAGGAATAACAGAATTGGAAGGGACCCTGGAGATCTTCTAGCCCAACCCCCTGCTCGAGCAGGAGACCCTACACCATTTCAGACAAGTAGCTGTGTCTTCTTAAAAACCTTTTTTTAAGTAAGTAAGTAAGTAAGTAAGTAAGGAAGGAAGGAAGGAAGGAAGGAAGGAAGAGAGGAAAGAAAGAAAGAAAGGAATAACAGAATTGGAAGGGACCTTGGAGGTCTTCTAGTCCAGCCCCCTGCTCAAGCAGGAGACCCTACCATTGGAATGAATGAAGAAAGGAAGGAAGGAAGGAAGAGAAACAAAGAAAGAAAGAAAGAAAGGAAGGAAGGAAGCAAGGAATAACAGAATTGGAAGGGTCCTTGGAGGTCATCTAGTCCAACCCCCTCCTCAAGCAGGAGGCCCTACACCATTTCAGACAAAAGGCCAGCCAGTCCCTTCTTAAAAACCTCAAGTGACGGAGCATCCACGATTTCTGGTGGCAAGTAGTTCCACTGATTACGGGTAGTCCTTGATTTGCGACCACAACTGAGCCCGGAAATTTCTGTGCTTGAGCGAGAGAGTTCTGTGGAGAAAAGTTGTGAGAGGATTGTGTTGAGGAAGGAGAAGGATGGTGAGACCTGGGCTGGGGCTGTGGTTGAATAGCTACAGGGAAGGGTGCTGGGGGGGGGGGGGGGGCTACCACATGGCTCCCCCAAGGCTGCACTGAAGCAGTCGGTCGTTAACCAAGGAGCACCTGCACCCACCTGGATGGATTAGGGATTACCAATAGTCCCTGATTTCGGTTCGTTTAGTGACCAATCGAAGTTACAACAGCACTGAAAATGGTGACTTAGGACCGTTTTTCACACTTAACGACCGTTGCAGCCTCCCCCAGGCAACTGGCCTGTACTTATGATGGCCGCAGTGTCCTGGGAGGGGGGGTTGTCACGTGATCCCCTTTTGCGACCTTCCGACGAGGAAAGTCAATGGGGAAGCCGGATTCACTTAACAACGCATTACTAATTTAACAACTGCGGGAATTCGCTTAACAACGGTAGCAGGCAAGGTCATAAAAATGGGGTGAAACTCATGGAACAATTGCCTCGCTGAGCCACAGAAATTGGGGCCTCCCTTGCGGTCGTAAGTCGAGGACTACCTGTGTTTGGAAAAAGAGAACCCCAGCAGTCTTCATCCTGTCTGTTTCGTTTGGTAAAAAAACTGATTGCATTAAAAAAAAAACCTCTTAACCAGGGCACCGCTTAACGGCAGAAATCTGGGCCTTGGTTCTCATCGTAAGTCGAGGACTACCTGCCTTCCCGCTTGGATTGAACCCTGCCTTGGTGCTGCGTTCGAAGGACAGGGTTTTTATTGCCTGGCGCCATCCACCCATTTCCTTGTTTGCACACAGGTGTGGGTGCAGCTTTTATCTGGAACGTTCGCTCACCAAACTTGGCGCCCAAACTCCGCCTGAGGTTCGCTCCAAGAAGAAGGTGCGTGCGTCCTGTGTCTTTCCCAAACCTGGTTGTGTGAATCCACCTGGATTGCAAACACGGGAGGGTTGAATCACGGAGCGTCTGACACCTGGGGGTGGGTGGGGTGGTGGAGGAACCTCCGTGCAGGTAATGGAAACGCTTTCAGGAGCTGGGTGGGGGGCACCCGCGACCCCTTTAAGGGAGGCTGGAGCAGACCTAGCCAGCATCCTGGCTTGTAGTAACTTCCAGTTAATCATTGACACCCCCCCAGGCGGGGGGGAATTCCGCTCCGAGTCAAACCCCGAAGTCTGGGCGATTTTTCTAACATGCTTTTCGAGTTATGATGTCCATATTTGGAAATGTTTATCCATGCCCCCATCTTTGGGGAAGGGAGGGAGGGGAGGTGACTCAGGCCTGGGGGAAGTTTGGAATTCCTGGCGTCGGGATAAGCCCCCCCCCCCTCTCCTTCCTCCCCCCTTCTCTCTTTCTCTCTCTCTCTCTCTTTCTGCCTTTCCTTGCGGTCAGGCGGAAATTTCGCTCTGGGGCTGCAGCAAAATTGTCCATTTGTTCCGCTTTGGGACGCGGCGTTTTGTAGGAAAACCAGGCTGGGGTAAGTACCGAGGGTCTTTTGGGGTAGCGGAAGGGCCAGCGAGACTCAGCTGAGCCTCAGTGGCCTTAGCAGCCCCTTCCCACAGGGTGGGGGGGGGTCTACTTAGGGAACCTGGACCGACAGGTTCAGTTTCGTGCCTGCTTGGATTTGGGGTTGCTTAAGCGGGGATTGTCCCCCTTGGGTGATCCCAGTCCTGTCGGTTTGCGGCTTACTGGTCACCACGGTTAATATTTACCTGGTTCACCTGCCTCAGTTACTGGATTGTGGGGTGGTTTGCCCCCCCCCCAATTCTTCCTGTATTTTGTTTTATTTTGTTTTTTTGCTTCCTGGCGCCTCCAGAAAGGAGGCCGGGAAGAAACTGACATTGTTCTGCATCCTGGTTGAAGGGGGTAGCCCTGTCAGTGATTCGTTGGTTCTCCGGATTGGTACCCACCCGTGGAGGCACTCGGTTGGCGTCTATAGGCGTCCACGTAGGGAGTTGTGTCTTTCACACAGTTTCTTCGCGGACTTGTGAGGGGCGTGTGAACAGAGAAGTGGAAATTCCCAGCGTGGGTAGCTGTTTGGGAAGGCAGAAGGAAAAGTTTGTCTGGTTGTGGCTCTCGGGGTTAAATGGAGCCTCCTTTTCCAGCAGCAGTCTGCCCATAAATGTCAGGAGCTGACATAGGAGGGACTCTGGGAAGGGTTTTTGACTCTCATCGGTCGTCCTTGAAAGAAAGCAGAATTTCACCAAGATAGACGTCAGGAATTTGGTCTCTTCATTGGCTTTGGAAAGCTTTTCCTGTTGAACTTTGGCCTAGGTTTTTTTTTGTTTTTTTTTGCACAATGACTTTTATTTTTTTTCTAAATGAGGATAGTTTTTATTCATTTTCTTAATTGGTGTACAACGGTTACTTTTTCTGAGATGGGTGGCAAATAAATGGAATGGAGGGAGGGAGGGAGGGATAGATGGATGAATGGATGGATAGATAAATAGATAGCTAGCTATTTAGCTATGTAGCTATCTAGATGATAGATGATAGTTAATTAGATAAATAGATAGATAGATAGATAGATAGATAGATAGATAGAAAGATAGATGATAGATGGATGGATGGATGGATGGATGGATAGATAGATGATAGAAAGATAGATAGATGATAGATAGATAGATAGATAGATAGATAGATAGATAGATAGATAAATGGATGGATGGATGGATGGATGGATAGATAGATAGACAGACAGATAGATGATATATATAGATATAGATATATAGATAAGATAGATATAGATAGAGATGATAGTTAATTAGAGATAGATATAGATAGATAGATAGATAGATAGATAGATAGATAGATGATAGATAGATGATAGATAGATAGATAGATAGATATGATATGATATGATATAGATGATAGATAGATAGATAGATGATAGATGGATGGATGGATGGATAGATAGATAGATAGAAGATAGAGAGATGAGAGAGAGAGAGAGATAGGAGAGATAGAGATAGATAGATAATAGTTAATTAAAGATAGATCGATAGAGAGATAGGATAGATTAATAAATCAACATGGAGATGCTAGGTAGATAGAGAGAAAGATGGAAAGATTGATAGTTTTTAATAGCTAGCTGGCTAGCTAGCTTGATAACTAGATAGATTGATTGTTAGATAATAGATAAATATATAGATCGATTGATTGATCTATAGATTGATAAAAAGATTGATAGGTGAATAGGTCAACCGAATGATCAGTAAGCAGATGATAGATACTGTAGATATAGATACAGAGATTGACAGAGATGATAGAATAATAGCTCGACAGATATATAGATGTTAGATGTTGAGTAGATAGATAGATGGATAGATTGGTAGAGACTGTTTAGTTTGATAAAGAGTCTCTAGATAAATAGATTGACAAATAGTTAATCAATAGATAGACGGACAGGCAGCATCCTTAAGAGTTACCTTCTCCATACTGGTCTGAGCCTAATCTGACCCTCAAGGATTGTCCAAGGGTGCTGTTGGCTGGGCACAGAACATCTGGAGAAGGTTCTCTCTGTCTGGTCCCCAGGATTCAACCCTGATTGAAAAGCTCGTAATCAATCCATTAATCAATCAATCACCTGCCCAGTGTCATCAACAGGATTGTAGGCCTGTTCTTTCTGCTTTTTCCTTCAAAGTTCTTTTTCTGTGTGTGTAGAAAAACTTAGCAGGAGCCGTGGAAACCCCGTTCTTCCCACCATGGTCCCCCTTTTCCAGGAATCTCCATTCCCACGTTCAGATTAACCCTGTTGCAGGAGGGGAACTGGGTTAGTCTCAGCTAGCTAAAATCCAAAAGGAGTTTGGATCAACTGTTTCACCCACCCACCTCGTTTTAATCCCAGTTTCAAAGCTTCTGCCTTTGAGGACCAGTAGTCCTCGACGTACCACCCGAGGGAGCAGAATTTCTGTGGTTAAGCGAAACGGTTGTTAAGCGAGACATGCTTGATTGTACGACCTTTGTTTTGGGCCACGGCTGTTAAGCAAGGCTCTATACTCAATCACGTGGTCGTTAAGCAAATCCAGTCCTGCCCGTCGCTCGTCAGAAGCCAGCTGGGAAGGTCACAAAAATGGGGTCACTCACGTAACCCCCTTGTCGTAAAACAAGAACGCCCCTCAATTTTGATTGCCTCTCCAAGGGACGCTCGTCAGTGCGAACACTGGTCGTAAGTCACCTTTTTTCCCAGTGGTGTTGGAACTTCGAACCGTCATTAAACGAACGGTTGTAAGTCAAGGACTACCTGTAAGATTGGAGAATCTGCACTCGAATTGTTTCGGATTGGCATTTTAGGATGAAGCGAGGTGATTTTTGCCAACCGGGTAAAAATTTTTCCATTGGAGCACAAATTTCTTCAATATTTGGGAACCAAGGCGAGAGGGCAGTAGAAGTGGTCCTCAGCTTATGACTGCTCACTTAGCGACCATTTGAAGTTTTGGCCTACCTGAAAAAAAACCAGTTATGAGCTTTCTGAGGTTGGGCATTTACGGCCATTTGTGGCATCTTCTGTGTTTTACGATGGTTTTGTGAAAAAAATGAATATTATTTCCGGTTTTTTTGGGTGGGGCGAAAAATGCATCATAGCAAAACTATAAAAAACACAGTGTTTGTTTAACGACCGTGGCGTTCTTTTTATAACGGATGCATTCGCTGAACGACTGCTGGATGAAAAGGAAGTCCCAAAATTTACCATCATGGGACCTACCAGCTTTACGACTGTCAGGATTCATTTTGGTCGTATATGGAGGACTAGCGGCCTACGGTCATTAGTGGAGTGAAGAGTGGCTTGGAAAGATGGGTGGCTCGACACAGATAGTCCTTGACCTACGACTGTCCGCTTAGTGACCAATTCAGAGAGAATTTCTGGGGAAGATAACTACAGAGACTTACAAACATTTATTTAGTGGCTGTCCGAAATGAAAGTGGCACTGAATGACCGTTTTTCGCACTTACGACAGTTGTAGCATCCCCATGGTCACGTGATCCAAATTCACTTTGCGACTGACTCGTATTTATGACGGTTGCAATGTCCTGGGGTCGTGCGATCCCCTCTTGCGACCTCCTCACAAGCAATGTTAATGGGGAAGCCCGATTCACTTAACAACTCTGCGACTGACTTAACCTCTGCAGTGATTCACTTAACAACTCTGGCTAGAAAGGTCACAAAATGGGGGCAAAACTCATATAAAAACTGTCTTGCTTAGCAGGGGAAATGTTGGGCTCCGTTGTGGTCATAAAACGAAGACCACCCGCATTTCTCTTAATTCATTTATTTGCTTTTATTAAGGGGTTCGAAGCAGGGCTGCCCCACCCTGGTGACTTTTAAGACTTGCGGACTTCAACTCCGTGGCCGGGTGGGGAATTATGGGAATTGTTGTCCATAAGGTACAAATACAGATTAGGCGAAACCCGGCTGTAAAACAGCCACTGTGAAGAGGGACTTTGGAGTCCAAGGGGACGATCCCTTAAACAAGAGTCAGCCGTGTGCGTGGCAGCAGCCAAAAAAGCTAAAACCGTAATATTTATGGTTGCATAAACAGAGGCCTAGGATCAAAATCACGTGAAGGATTAGCACCGCTTTGTAAAGCCTTTAGTAAGGCCACACCTGGAATCCTGCATCCAGTTTTGGTCCCCACGTTACAAAAAACATGTGGAGACTTTGGAAAAAGTGCAGAGAAGAGGAACTGAGAGGATCATAGGTCTGGAGACTAAAACATAGGAAAGGACACTTGCAGGATTTGAGTTTGGCTAATCTAGAAAAAAGAAGGACGAAGGGGGGACATGATAGCAGCATTCCAATATTTGAGGGGCTGCCCCAAAGAAAAAGGGGTCAAATTATTCTCCAAAGCACCAGAAAGCAGGAGGAGAAGCAATGGGTGGAAACTAATCTTGGAGAGAAGCAACCTGGAATTAAGGAGGAATTTCCTGACAGTTGGAACAATCAATCAGTGGAACAGAAATTGCCTCCAAAAGTTGTGAATGCTCCAACACTGGATGTGTTTAAGAAGAGACTGTACAGCCACTTGTCTGAAATCATCTAGGTTGTCTTGCTTGACCAGGGGATTAGACTAGATCAGGGGTGTCCAAACTTGGCAACTTTAAGACTTGTGGACTTCAACTCCCAGAATTCCCCAGCCAGCTGGCTGGGGAATTCTGGGAGTTGAAGTCCACAAGTCTTAAAGTTGCCAAGTTTGGACACCCCTGGACTAGATGACCTCCAAGGTCCCTTCCACTTCTATTCTGATCGATTGAAACCTATCTCAAAGCATTCTGGCTGGGGGATCCTGGGAGTTGGAAGTCCACCCATCTTAAAACAGACTGGGAGTCCCAAACCACAGTCCAGAGACACGTTGTGGCTGAATTCCTTTCTGAACACAACCTAACAACCCACGTTTAGACAGCTGCGATCTCTGCGTTGGGTTTGAACGGATCACCTGCAAGTTTTATGAGTCCTTCCTTTTGTTTTGCGGCATTGCAAAAGGGAAATCTCTTTTGACTTTTGAGCTCGGCCAACGGCAGCCAATAAATATTTATTTTATTTTATCTGTTCGTTTCGTCAAGCGTGCATTAGACAAAGTATAGATGGATAAGCATGGTTTTTGGATGCATGGGAAGGATACGAACAAAAAGAATAATTAGGACAGGGACGGTAGTTACATCGGTGTGCTTATGCATGCTCCTTCATTCTTCATTCCTGAATTCTTAATGCAAGAATGCTTCTTACTTAAGCTTATTGACTTCTGTCCAGAGCAGGAATTTTCTTTTTTTTTTTCTTTTTTGGCTCAAGAATAAAGGATTAAAGGTCAGGGTTGATGTGAAACCCGGCGGCCTGCATATCCTGGGAGGAGAACAATTTAAGCTTGTCTGGAAGAGGGCTTGTCCTCCTGCCCCAGATCCTCCCCCCACCCCACCCCCGCCAGGAGCGATCCTTGCAGCAAGCGAGACACACATTCCTAATCAAGGTGACTCAGAGCCCTTCCGAAATGTTATTTATTGCTTTATGGCGAGAAAAATGTTGCAGGCCTCTTTGCAAACAGTGGACCAACGGCAAAACGTCCAGGAAATGTCCCAGTGCGGCTGAGTCAGGCCTGGCTGGTGGAGGATATCTCTGACATCTGTAGAAGAATGCAAAAAATTGCCTTGTGTGTGTGTGTGTGTGTGTGCGCGCGCACGTGCAAAAGGCCAGAAAACAAAACGTGGGGAGAGAAAAGGAGGGCTTGAGCAAACATTTAAAGGGGTCTCCAAACTGGGCCTGCAACACACTCGTCCTGCATTTGGGATGACCAAAGCTTCAGTTGCACCATAAGTGACATCACACTGACATACTGACTGCCACCATACGGGGACTTCAATTCCCAGAATTCCCCAGCCCTCATGGAGGAACTTCAATTTCTAGAAGTCCAAGGCCACTATGCAGGGACTTCGACTCCCAGAATTCCTCAGCCAGGATGTGTGGACTTCAACTCCCAGAATTCCCCAGGCAGCATGCAGGGACTTCAACTCCAGGAAATCCAAAGATACCATGCAGGGACTTCAACTCCCAGAATTCCCCAGCAAACATTTGTGGACTTCGACTCCCAGAATTCCCCAGCAAACATTTGTGGACTTCGACTCCCAGAATTCCCCAGCAAACATTTGTGGACTTCGACTCCCAGAATTCCCCAGCAAGCATTTGTGGACTTCGACTGCCAGATTTCCCCAGCAAGCATATGTGGACTTCGACTCCCAGAATTCCCTAGCCAGGATATGTGGACTTCAACTGCCAGAATTCCCCAGCCAGCATTTGTGGACTTCGACTCCCAGAATTCCCCAGCAAGCATTTGTGGACTTCGACTCCCAGAATTCCCTAGCCAGGATATGTGGACTTCGACTCCCAGAATTCCCCAGCAAGCATTTGTGGACTTCGACTCCCAGAATTCCCCAGCAAGCATATGTGGACTTCGACTCCCAGAATTCCCCAGCAAGCATTTGTGGACTTCGACTGCCAGAATTCCCCAGCAAGCATATGTGGACTTCGACTCCCAGAATTCCCTAGCCAGGATATGTGGACTTCAACTGCCAGAATTCCCCAGCCAGCATTTGTGGACTTCGACTGCCAGAATTCCCCAGCAAGCATTTGTGGACTTCGACTCCCAGAATTCCCTAGCCAGGATATGTGGACTTCGACTCCCAGAATTCCCCAGCAAGCATTTGTGGACTTCGACTGCCAGAATTCCCCAGCAAGCATATGTGGACTTCGACTCCCAGAATTCCCTAGCCAGGATATGTGGACTTCAACTGCCAGAATTCCCCAGCCAGCATTTGTGGACTTCGACTCCCAGAATTCCCCAGCAAGCATTTGTGGACTTCGACTCCCAGAATTCCCCAGCAAACATTTGTGGACTTCGACTGCCAGAATTCCCCAGCAAGCATTTGTGGACTTCGACTGCCAGAATTCCCCAGCAAGCATATGTGGACTTCGACTCCCAGAATTCCCCAGCAAGCATTTGTGGACTTCGACTGCCAGAATTCCCCAGCAAGCATATGTGGACTTCGACTCCCAGAATTCCCTAGCCAGGATATGTGGACTTCAACTGCCAGAATTCCCCAGCCAGCATTTGTGGACTTCGACTGCCAGAATTCCCCAGCAAGCATTTGTGGACTTCGACTCCCAGAATTCCCTAGCCAGGATATGTGGACTTCGACTCCCAGAATTCCCCAGCAAGCATTTGTGGACTTCGACTCCCAGAATTCCCTAGCCAGGATATGTGGACTTCAACTGCCAGAATTCCCCAGCCAGCATTTGTGGACTTCGACTCCCAGAATTCCCCAGCAAGCATTTGTGGACTTCGACTCCCAGAATTCCCTAGCCAGGATATGTGGACTTCGACTCCCAGAATTCCCCAGCAAGCATTTGTGGACTTCGACTCCCAGAATTCCCCAGCAAGCATATGTGGACTTCGACTCCCAGAATTCCCCAGCCAGCATTTGTGGACTTCGACTCCCAGAATTCCCCAGCCAGGATATGTGGACTTCGACTGCCAGAATTCCCTAGGCGGCATGCAGGGATTTCAATTTCCAGAAGTCCAAAGCCACCATGCAGGGACTTTGACTCCCAGAATTCCCCAGCCACTGAATCTTCAATTGCACTTTCATGCCACCGTCTTGCCTTTTTTTGGGGGGGAACCAACTGATGGCGAGCTAAGTTGGGGGGCTCCTCTGCATGGCTTCGGATCGGGTCTCCTTGGGGCTAAGAAACCCATTGCTTTAATCCCCCTCCCCCGTTGGGACTTTTTAAATCTGCTGCTCATCCTCCTTCCTTCTGCTTTTCAAGTGTCCAGAATGTAGACTCACGATGAGCATTGACCAAAATAGAAAATAAAATGGAACAATTACATTTGGTAATTTGGAAATGGCACTCCGGTTGACGCAGCCAGAAAGTACATTTGTGGTGTTCTTTCTATTTTGCAGCTACATCATCATCCCTGCTGGCCCTCGTCCAATTCACAACCCACCACGGTTCCAAGTTCTTGTTCACACGTCCCGTCCCCAGCCTCGTCCCCCCCCCCCCCCCCAAGTGCTTTCATTTCTCCCTCTTCGATTCCCTTCGGTTATTTCTGGCTAACTTCTCCACTCCTCTCAGGGTTTCTAGGGCGATATGTCTCTGGATTTTAGCAACTTTAAGATAGGTGGACTGCGACTCCCAGAATTCCCCAGCCGAGTTTTGTGGACTTCAAGTCCTAGACTTCCATTCCCCTAGCATGGAGGGTATTTCAATTCCCAGAATTCCCCAGCTAGCATGGAGGGACTTCAATTCCCAGAATTCCCCAGCTAGCATGGAGGGTATTTCAATTCCCAGAATTCCCCAGCTAGCATGGAGGGACTTCAATTCCCAGAATTTCCAAGCCAGGATTTGTGGACTTCAATTCCTAGACTTCCCCAGCTAGCATGGAGGGTATTTCAATTCCCAGAATTCCCCAGCTAGCATGGAGGGACTTCAATTCCCAGAATTCCCAAGCCAGGATTTGTGGACTTCAACTCCCAGAATTCCCCAGCTAGCATGGAGGGACTTCAATTCCCAGAATTCCCCAGCTAGCATGGAGGGACTTCAATTCCCAGAATTCCCAAGCCGTGTTTTGTGGACTTCAACTCCCAGAATTCCCCAGCCACAATACTTTGGAGTTGAAATCCATGCGTCATAAAGTGGCAGCGGATAAGAAATACAGATAGTCCTTGACTTAACAACGATTCATTTAGTGACTGTTTGAAGTTACCATGGCACAGAAAAAAGTGACTTATGACTAGTTTTCACACTTACGACCATTGTAGCATCCCTGTGGTCACGTGATCAAAATTCAGCCGCTTGACAACTGACTCATATTTATGTCGGTCACGGCGTCCTGGGGTCAGGTTGATTGATCCCCTTTTGCGACCTCCTGACCAGCAAAGTCCACGGGGAAGCCGGATTCACTTAACGACCGGGTTACTAATTTAAATAACTGCAGTGATCCACTTAACAACAGGGCCAAGAAAGGTGAGAAAAAGGGGGCAAAATTCGCTTATCCTTTCAGGTAAAAGCAGAACTTTTGGGGTTCAATTATGGTCGTAAGTTGAGGACTACTTCCACGAAGAAGCTTTCCTTCCTTGAACTCCGGGTGTTTTTTGCTGATGTTTTTCTGGTGTTGATTCTTTTCAGGAAAAAGTCTGAATTTGTTGAATTTCGGGGACCTCCTCATATTGTCTTGGCCCCCTTGGCTGTGTCTCGCTTTGCGTCCTGGCCTCAAACCCCGCTTGGGTCACTCCTGGCCGTCTTGGGGTGGCAACCCCAGCTGCACCTGTGCCCCGGCGTGGTGCCACAATCCATCTGTGCATCTCACACATTGCTGGCTGGTTGCGCACCGTGCTCTCTATATAGCTCTCCTCCGTGGGAGGTATTTTGGCTGATGCGCTCGCAGTGCGGAGCTGCTGTCGCGAGAGGTTTAAAAATATCTGGCTGGGAGCACACGGGAGAGGAGCCACGGGTGGGGAGCGTGGCCGAGGTCACGGAAGAGGCGGGGATGCGGGAGAGAAGAGAGAGAGAAAGAACGAAAGAGGGACAGAGAGAGAGAGAGAGAGAGAGAAAGGAGAGAGAAAGAAAGAGACAGAAAGACAGAGAGAAAGAAAGTGAGAGAAAGAAGGAAGAAGAGAGAGAGAGAGAGAAAGAAAAAGACAGAAAGAGAAAGAAGGAAGGACAAAGAGGGAAAGACAGAGAGACAGAGAGATAGAGAGAGAAAGAGAAAGAAAGAGAGAAAGACAAAGAGACAGAGAAAGAGAAGGACACACAGAGAGAAATACAGAGAAAGAGAGAGATAGACAGACACACAGACAGAGAAAGAGAGAAAGAGAAGGACAGAAACAAAGAGAGAGCGAAAGAGAACAAACGAAAGAGAGAAAGAAAGAGAAGGACAGAGAAAGAGATAGAAAAAGAAAGAACAAAAAAGAGTGACAGAGAAAGAGAGGACAGAGAGACACAGAGACAGAGAGAAAGATAGAAGGGCAGAAAGAAAGAGAGAATAAGAGAGAGAAAGACACACACACACAAAGAGAGAAAGAGAGAAAGAGAAGGACAGAAAGAGAGAGAACGAGAGAGAGAAATAGAGACACACAGACACAGACAGACAGACAGAGAAAGAGAAGGAGAGGGGGGTGCGCATGTCTCCTGCGGAGGTTTTGGGGATGTCTCCTCCTTGCAGGACATGCTGGGTCCCTGGAGGGATTTGGGGGGGGGGGGTGTTTCCAGGCTGGGGGGGCGGGCGGGCCTTGGGGGTTTCCTGCCCCGGATGAGACCCCGGGGTAGAGGTTTGCGCTTGTGGGTGCATGGAAGGGGCTGGGGTAGGCAGTTGTGCAAAGTCGAAGGCATCAGGAGTGCCACAACAGGTGTGCCCAGGGCCCGTGGGAGTTACCAGCGCATTTCCCCTCATCCGCGGGTTCGATTGGGGAGTGGCCAAACTCATTCAGGATCCTGGCAGCTTTTAATAGGTTGAAATAAAGGGAGGGCTCTCGGGGAAGGGAGGGAGGAGGGAAAGAAGGAAGAGGAAAGAAAGGAGGAGGAAGGGAGGGAGGAAGGGAAAGGAAAGGAGGGAGGAGGGATGGATGGATGGAAGGAAGGTAAGAAGGAAGGAAGGAAGGAAGGAAAGGAGGGAAGAAGGAAAGGAAAGAAGATGGAAGGAAGGAAGGAAAGGAAAGGAGGGAGGATGGAAGGAAGGAAGGAAAGGAGGAAGAAAGGGAAAGGAAAAAAGGTGGAAGGAAGGAAAGAAGGAAAGAAGAAAGGGAAGGAAGGAAGGTAAAAAAGGAAGGGGAGGAATCCAGATTCACTTAACAGCCACATGATTCACTTAAAAACCGTTGCAAAAAAAGTTGTAAAATGGGGTGCAACTTTCAACCACCTTGTTTAGCAACAAAAATCCCGGCCCCAGCTCCTTCTCCTTCAAAGGCTACCTGGGAGAAGGAAAAGGAGGCCACTCAGATATCTGAGCCAAGCCTTCACAAGGATGTGGGTGGTTGGAGGGCAGCCGTGCCCCACCCACCCTTCCTCTCCCCTCGGGGGCAGCTGCCCCAGGAGAGCCCGGCAGGTGAGAACATGGCCGAAGAGCCCCCCCTCCCCCCCCCCCGTGTCCTGGATGGGCCTCCTGCCCCCAGGCGCCTCTCAGGGCTGACGGCAGCTGAGCACCTGGTGGGACAGGATGGGCGGTGCAGCCCCTCCTCCCGCTGGACTCCTTTCTTCTCTCTCTTCTTTCTCCTCTTTTGTCCTCCACCTCTTCCTTGTCTTCTTCCTCCGCTTTCTCTCCTCCTTCTCCTCCTCCTTTTCCTCTTCCTCCTCCTCTTGCTCTTCCCCCTCTTCCATCCTTTTCCTCCTCCTCTTCTCTCCTCTTTCTCCTCTTCTTCCTCCTTCTCTTCTTCCTCAACTCCTCCTCTTCCTCCTCTTCTTCTCCACCTCTTCCTCTCCCCTCTTTTTCCTCCTCTCCTCCTCCTCCTCCTCTTCTTCCTCCTTCCCTCCCTCCCTCCCTCCTCCTCTTTCATGCATCCCCCAGCCAGAAATAGCCTCCTTTGGAGTGCCAATCATCCCAGGGTGGGGACAGAAGGCACTTTGGGTTTCCACTGGGGGCTGTTTGTGAAACCTTAGAGTTCTCCTCCTGGCGAGACACAGAATCCCCGTCAGATGTTTGCACCCTTCCAGGAACGCCTCAGGAAGGCTGCCAGGCCAGAGCTGACCCTACTCCAAGCCTTCTCTCCCCCCCCCCCTACTTTGACCTGCACTGAGGTCCGTGTTGTGTGAATTGGGCCCTTTCGTGAATTTATGTTCCTGGAATATTTTCCTTCTTCTCCTCCTGTTTTAATATTTGGAATAACAGAGTTAGAAGGGACCTTGGAGGTCTTCTAGTCCAACCCCCTGCCTAGGAAGGAAACCCTATACCGTTTCAGACAAATGGCTATCCAACATCTTCTTAAATACTTCCAGTGTTGGGGCATTCACAACTTCTGGAGGCAAATTCTGTTCCACTGATTCATTGTTCTAACTGTCAGGAAATTTCTCCTCAGTTCTAGGTTGCTTCTCTCCTTGATTAGTTTCCACCCATTGCTTCTTGTTCTACCCTCAGGTGCCTTGGAGAATAGCTTGACTCCCTCTTCTTTGTGGCAACCCCTGAGATATTGGAACACTGCTATCATGTCTCCCCTAGTCCTTCTTTCTCTTAAGCTAAACATACCCAGTTCCTGCAACCGTTCTTCATCTGTTTTAGCCTCCAGTCCCCTAATCCTCTTTGTTGCTCTTCTCTGCACTCTTTCCAGAGTCTCCACATCTCAGCAAACATCTGCAGCTTCTGAGGTGGTTGAGATTTTGATGGGGATCCACTGGATTCTAGATCTTTCCTAGATCTTCTGTGAAACTGGGAATGTCTCTCCCACTTCCCCAGACGCTGCCTGTTGGTGCTAATTGCAGGTGACAAGTGCGGTTGTCGATTTCAATTTTACACAACCTCTTACTTTTCAAAGCTTAAATTGCCTTTGTTTTTTCTGCATTGCTGGGAAGGATATTTAGAATCCGTTTCTTTTATGATGCATATTTTAATGCTGAACATTAAAATATGCATCATTTGTACATTAAACATTCTCCATTTAGTGACCATTACCTAACATGAGTGAAAGTTAAAACAGCACTGGAAAAAAACAGACTTATGACCATTTCCCACACTTACGACCATTGTGGCACCCCCGAGGTCATGTGATCCAAATTCAGAGGCTTGGCAACTGGCATGTACTGATGACATGATCCCACATGATCCCCTTTTGCAACCTTTCGACAAGCAAAGTCCAAGCCTGATTCGCTTAAAGACCCTGTTACTAACTTAATAACTGTGGTGATTGACTTAACACCTGTGGCAAGAAAGGTCATAAAATGGGGCAAAGCCAACTTAACAACAGTCACACTTAGCCACGGAAATATTGGCCTCCATTATAATGTTTTACATTAATCCCATATGGAAGCCATAACGCTGCTCCTTAGTAAATTATTTGTATTGTAACGAGCTATATTTATTCCGAAAAGAGATAGATGAGCACATAATTATACATATAGGCGGCTTGATTAGTATAATTAGTAATCAACACATTTTTATTGCATATATATTTTGGATGTCATTTATTTGATTGGAAAACTGCTTGGCCAAATGTGGGGAAGTGATAAAGATTGAAGGGATAAGTAGCATTTCGGTTCTTTTTCTCTTTGCAAAGTGCAAATTAAGAAAGAAAAGAATTAAGCATGAAAACAAGGACCAATTTTTTTTCTTCTCTCTTCTTCATCCTTCGTGCCAAACAAACAGCAGAACAATTTCTGGTTTTTTATTTTTAAATGCTTTTTAATTGCTTCAAAATAGCATTTAATTTTTTTTTTGGAGAAGTCCAGGCAATCAAACCTGAAACTTTTTTGAACCTTGTAACAGCTGCTATTCATATTTTTGGAAGTTTTTGACCGAATTTGCTTGCAGATAATTTGATTTTATTTATAACGTAAATTTAGCTTTGTAGATTTTGAACTTCGGCTGTTTTGTTATTATTTTTTTTTTTTTTTTTTATTAAAAGAGTTTTGTACAAACAAATTTTCCCCCTTTTCACCCCCCCCCCTCCATACAATATAAATCTCATACAAATGCTATACCCCCCCGCAAAAATTCACATTCAAATATTATACCAAACACTTTACCCCCTCCCCACCCCCCATCTTAAAATAGATTACTCATAACCCCTCTCCTCCCAACAAAAACTATAGAGATTAGTCTTAAATTAATAATAACACATTGATCATTTTCTAAGCTAATTTAACATCTATAACTCTTAATATAAATTTCTCCTAGCCTAACAATGTTTCATTAGTCCCATCTTCTAATTTATTCATACATATATATTGCCCCACCCTCCACCCTAACCCTCCCCCACCTCCCGCACAAACCCACCCCCCTGACTTCCGCTGTATACCACTCTAATAATTCCAAACATCCCATATACTATTTACTCTGATCATCTATCGGTCTAAACATTCTTACCTAAAGGCTAGATAATAACTCCTAGTCTGGTATTTATTCTGTATATAATCAATCCATTTTGCCCATTCCTGTGTGTAATCCTCCTGTTTCTGAGCTTTTAAGAAAGCTGAAATTTTTGCCATTTCAGCGAACCCCGCCACCTTCTGAATCCATTGATCAATTGTTGGCAAAAAATCTTTTTTCCAATGTTGCGCAATCAACAACCTAGCTGCTGTAACCATATACAAGGCCAATTTTGTTTCCCCTTTGGTAAAATCCTTAACTATACCCAATAAAAACATTTGTGGAGTGAATTGTATTCTTTTCTTAAATACATTCTGCATAACCCACCATATTTTTATCCAAAAAGCTTTAACCTTGTTGCAAGTCCACCATACATGAAAAAAGGTAGCATCTAGACACCCGCATCTCCAACATTTTGGTTGAACATTTGGGTACATGCATGATAATTTTTTAGGATCTAAATACCATCTGTAAAACATTTTATAAAAATTCTCCCTTAAATCCTGTGACTGTGTAAATTTAACATTCTGAACCCATATTTTTTCCCACGTTTCCAACATAACCACTTCCCCAAAATTCTGAGCCCATTTAATCATACAATCCTTAACCAATTCACTTTCTGAGTCTCTTTCTAACAGTACATTATATATTCTTTTAACTTGTTTTGGACCAGTCTCTTTTATCTGCTTAATCAGTTCCACTTCTTTATCCATAAAGCCGACCCTGCGATCTTCTTCCCATCTCTTCTGAAGCTGTATGTAATGTAACCAATTTAAAGTAATTCCTTCTTCCAACAGCTGTTCCAAAGTTTGAAATTCCTTTGAAATCAATAATCCAGATGAAAAATATCATAATAGAATTTGGCATGGTGTCTGGGTTTAGACTAAATCAAAACAAAACGAAAATGATGGTTAAAAACATGACAGAGACTCAAAGAAAGAGACTTGTAAGTTTAG
This sequence comes from Natrix helvetica, assembly GCF_964273705.1. Lineage (NCBI taxonomy): Eukaryota > Metazoa > Chordata > Lepidosauria > Squamata > Natricidae > Natrix > Natrix helvetica. The sequence goes on along the minus strand of NC_138551.1, from coordinate 2,281,329 downwards.
CAGGTTTTGAAATAGTTTCTAAAGTTAAATATTTAGGAATACAAATTTCAGAATCAAACACAAAACTTTTCTCAAATAACTATGAAGTGTTGTGGCAAAAGATACAGAAAGATCTTGAAGCGTGGAAAAAGTTACAATTGTCTTTGCTTGGAAGGATCTCAGCAATTAAAATGAACATTCTACCTAGATTTATCTTTCTATTCCAGATGATTCCGGTGCTCAAGTCAGATAAAACCTTGTTAAATTGGCAAACAACATTAAATAAATTTGTTTGGAAGGAGAAAAAACCGAGAGTAAAGATGAAGATTATGCAAGATACACGTGAAAGAGGTGGCCTCAGACTCCCAAACCTTCGATTGTATTATGAAGCTGCGGTATTAACGCATGTAGCAGATTGGTTTGGGAAAACAAAAATGGAATTGCTCAATATAGAAGGCCATGATCTTGTTCTGGGATGGCATGCATATCTTTTTTATGAAGACAGGGTGGATAAAGTGTTCAACAACCATGTTCTCCGTAGTGCCTTGATGAGAATATGGAAGAAGCACCGGCCCAATTGGGATTATAAAATACCGCTTTGGTTGGATCTTGCAGACACCATGGGGATTATGAATATTAAGTCACTCGGGGGTTGTTTATATAAAGATGTGCTTATTGCTGATGGGGGCGAATGGAAGTTAAAACTTCGGCTGTTTTAAGAGGGACTTCAACTCCCCAAAATTCAATGAAAAAATAGGCAGGGAAGGTAGCAAGTTGCAGGTGTGTGATGTCTCGCTTAATGACCATTGTGATTCTCATAGTGACCGTGGGGGGAAAGGTTTATAAAATAAATTGTGGTTATGTGATGCCTTGGATCGGTGATTCGTTTTAAGAAATAATCCTACTGCATTTGTCACTTTATTTTTGTCCTGGGTGACATTCTCTGTTTTTTGTTTGTTTGTTTGTGTGTTTGTGTTTTGTTGCCTTGAGTGATGTCAGCGCTCAAGTTGGGAGATGTTGTGTAAACAAAGAGGAAGAGCTTTGTTGTCTGGGCTTAGTGTGGGTCTCTGTGTGTGTGTGTGTGTGTTGCATTCTTGGCAACACAGCCCTTGCTTGTTTCAGCCTTCTCCCCTTCTCCTGTTGCTCTTAGGGGAAATTTCGGTGCCCAGGGACCGTGGGAAGCTTTTGGGAAGTTGGGGGCAACTGGCAGCCCACTGTGGTGTGCAAACAAACACAGCAGTTGCACTGAACTGGGGAAAGCAAAAAACATATTTTTAAAGAAATTAGTTGGGTTATAAAATGTCTGCAAGGAAACCATACAATTCAGAGAGCCCACAGCCTTGTTGCTGTTTCTTCTTCTTCTTCTTTTTCTTCTTCTTCTCCTTCTCCTCTTCCGCCTCCTTCTCCCCTTCTCCCCTCTTCTCCTCCTCTTCCTCCATCTTCATTCCACCTCCCCTCTCTTTATTTTTTCTCTTTATATATATATGGGACATGCTTATTTTTTTACGTATCAGTAGCTAGATAAGACAGGCAGAAATTAGAAGGGAAGAGATATTAAAAGACGATGTATTAAAGGCAGTTGTTAAAGAAGACGATGTTAAGTATTATTGTTATTATATCACTGTTATTACATTATTAATGGTGATGAGATGAATACTAAAGCAAAGATGAATATTACGACTGTTTAAAAGCGATTGTACCCAGACCACACACAGTTTGAATGTAATAAAAAATATAATAAATAAAACCTGGGGGGGGGGGGGAGAAGAACAGGTGAATGGCTAAATTTTATACTCACTTTGAAGGTCGGATGGACTTTTGCTATTTTATCATAAATAAGGACTTGCATTACTCCTTTTTTTATGATTTACGTTCTTTTTGTTTGATTTTAAATGTTTATTTTATCAAAATGTATACAGCTGCCCATCTCACTAATGGAATTCTGGGAAACCCACACTAAAACTTACAATTAAAACAGATTTTAAGCAACCCTTAAAGCAGGGGTGTCCAAACTTGGGAACTTTAAGACTTGTGGACTTCAACTCCCAGAATTCCCCAGCCAGCATAGCTGGCTGGGGAATTCTGGGAGTTGAAGTCCACAAGTCTTAAAGTTCCCAAGTTTGGACACCCCTGCCTTAAAGCGATTAATTGAATGTTAAAATAGATCATGGGAGGTTCCCCCTCCCCCCCCGCCCGAGTCATTTACTGAGATGGACAGATGTATAAACTGACGAACTAAATCAATTTTTCATGCTTTTCACTGCAAAGTTTTCGAGACGCCAATGGCAATTCTGAATTTGGCCAGCCTTGGTGAATAGTTTTGGCAAAACTGGGCGCAGGTTGCTTGATATTTATTTCGATTTTGGTTCCCCCCCCTCCCACCTTCGTCTTCTCCTCTCCTCTCCTTAAAATAATCTGGTAAATGAATGACCTTGGGAACTTCCAAATCAATGTAGATTTGCATCAGATCTCTCAGACTTGTGGGAGGAAGATTTGATCCCAGGTTCTGGCATTTAAAAAAAAAAAGGCTCTGAAAAGGAGGATTGTGTTAATTTTAGGTTCTGGGCTAAAATTAAGTTGATGCTTTGCAAAAAGGAGATGGGAGAAGTGACTTCGGAAGGAGAACTCAAAATTGGACAGGAATCGAGGATGGATGAAAGGGGTTTGGGAATTGTAGGGGGTGGGAGAGGACACAATTTGAGTCTCTTCCCCACCCCAGTTGTTTTTGTCTCTCCTTGTGACCGAAAAGGAGATGATGTAGGTTGTCCTCGACTTACAACTATCCATTTAGTGACTGTTTGAAGTTACAATGGCACTAAAAAAGTGACACTAGGATCATTTCTCATACTTATGACTGATGCGGCATCCCAACAATCACATATTCGAAGTTTGGAGGCTTGTTACTGACTCTCATTTATGACAGTTGCAGAGTCCCAGGGTTACGTGATCCCCTTTTGTGACCGTCTTATCAAATGGGGGAAGCCAGATTCACTTAACGACTGTGTTACTAACTTAACTGCAAGTGATTCCTTTGATTCCTTTAACAACTATGGCAAGGAAGTAAAATGGGGCAAAATTCACTTAACAGATGTTCCACTTAGCAAGGGATATTTTGGCTCACTGGAAGAAGGGGGTTCATTGCGAGTGGGAAGGGGGGGTGATGACCCCTCAGGACTCCCCAACTTCAAGGCAAAAGACAGTTTTTTGTGCACATTTTAAGGGGAAAATGGGGGCTGGTGTTGGAGAAATTGGAGCATCCTGGGAAAATATTTTGATTTTTGCTTTTAGTGTTGCCCTTTCTTTCTTTCTTTCTTCTTTCTTTCTTTCTTTCTTTCTTTCTTTCTTTCTTTCTTTCTTTCTTCTTTCTTTTTCTTTTTCTTTCTCTCTCTTTCTTTTTCTTTTTCTTCCTCCCTCCCTCCTTTCTTCCTTTCTCCCTTCTTTTCTTTCTTTCTCTCTCTCTCTCTCTCTCTCTTTCTCCCTTTCTTCCCTCCCTCTCCTATCTCTCCCCCCTCCTCTCTCTCTTTCTCTCTCTCTTTCTTTCTCCCTTTCTTCCCTCCCTCTCCTATCTCTCCCCCCTCTTCTCTTTCTCTCTCTTTCTTTCTCTTTCTTTCTCTCTTTTTCTTCCTCCCTTCCTCTCTTTCTTCCTTTTCTTTTCTTTCTTCTTTCTTTCTTTCTTTCTTTTTCTCCTTTTCTCCCTTCCCTTTCTTCCCCCCTCTTTCTTTCTTTCTTTCTTTCTCCTTTCTTCCCTCCCTCTCCTGTCTCTCCCCCTCCTCTCTCTCTTTCTCTCTCTTTTTCTCTCTTTCTTTTCTCCTTTCTCCCTTCCTTTCTTTCCCCCTCTCTCTTTCTTTCTTTCTTTCTTTCTTTTCTTTCTTTCTTTCTTTCTTTCTTTCTTTCTCCCCTCCCTCCTCCTCCGTCCGCCCTTATCAATAAAGACTAGAAAAACATAATAATAATGACGGAGATACCTATATTGTCAAAGAGAAAAATAAATAAAGAGCCTTTAAAAAGTGTTTTAGGAGGGAAAAAAAAGAAAGAAATTCAGCAAAGGAAAGAAAGAAAGCAGTTTATAGTGAACAATTGCCATCTTCTCTCTATACTCATCTAACGCAATTTTCTCAAGCACACAGATATTTCTAACACATTTATAGGACTATTATTTCTTTTTAACCTGTTGTTATCTGTCTAAATGAGCTGCCTGCTTCCTCCCCGTCGTCCATGCAAACTCTGCCTCTCTCAGCCCTCCCTTCCCATTGTTGAGTGCAATCGGTTTTCCAATCCATAGAATAAAATTCAGCCCTGCATTTATCCCCCCTTTGATCAGCCTTTCAGCCCCCGTAAGAGCCCCGAGACCCATTGAAGGTGTCCACCTGTCCCAATTCCCTGTCCCAGGTACCTCATTCAACAGAAGATTCATTATCCTTTTCTTAAAAAAATGTTTTTCTTGCACAAGGACTTTATGTAACCCATTGCTCTTTCCTCCCCCAGGGTGGTAACTGGGGGACATTGTAAAAACATTACATCCTTAGTCCATTTCCAACCAAGTGCTGCGTTTGACCGCCTGTTTCCATATCACGGACTCCAATAAGTTCTAAATATTGCGTTTTTCATGCATAGGTTGCAATTTGAGAGCCCTTGACCCCTCGCTAAAGGACTTAAACCCCTCTTCCGTCGTAGTCCTCGACTTACGACCACAATGGGAAGCCGAATGCCCTTCGCTAAGCAAGGTGGTTGCTAAGGACCTAGGTAGTCCTCGACTTACGACCCCAAGGGGAAGCCGAATTGCCTTCGCTAAGCAAGGCAGTGGTTAAAAGTAAGCTGCACCCGATTTCCCGACCACTTTTTTGACCACGGTTGTTCAGTGAATCAATGCAGTTGTTAAGCGAATCGTATGGTTGTTAAGCGAGTCCCTTTTTGGGAGAGGGGGCGGTTTAGAAATGCGAAGAATAAATAAATAAATAAAATCCTGTTTTCCTGCATCGACCTTGCTTTTTGGAAGCCGGCTGGGAAGGTGATCAAATGACAAAAGGGGATGATATCTCTCTCTCTCTCTCTCTCTCTCTCTCTCTCTCTCTCTCTCTTTCTCTCTCTCTCTCTCTCTCTCTCTCTCTCTTTCTCTCTCTCTCTCTTTCTCTCTCTCTCTCTCTCTCTCTCTCTCTCTCTTTCTCTCTCTTTCTCTCTCTCTCTCTCTCTCTTTCTCTCTCTCTCTCTCTCTCTCACACACACATACACACACACTCTTAACCTCTTGCAGTCCTGAAAACGCAAATATGAAGGATTTATGAAATTCCACTTTTTCTGCCGATAAGCAAACTTGGAGATCAATCTAAGCCTTTAGAGGCGACTTGAGGTTTCCCTAGGATGCTGCTCATTTTACAATAGCTTCTTTTATTTTTCCTCCTACCGCACCCCTGCAAGGTAGGCCTTTCCTCATTTTTTTTAAAAAAATAAATCACATAGAGTGCAAAAAAAGTGTTCAAGATTGGAAGGTATTTTCTGGTTAGGTGAGCATCTTCTTGAGCTGAAATTTGTTTCTGATCTTCTTTTTTCTGATTTTTTTTTTTAGGATTCTAATTCTTCGTTACTTCCCATCGGACAGCCCTTCCCAGCTGCCCCATCCTCAATTTTGCACAGTTGGGGCCAACAACGGGCTCATACTCAAGGTAAAAGCTTTACCTCCATTATTATTGTTATTATTAAAGTTTTAAAAGTTGGTCTTTTATACTCTCTTCCCAAAGCCTCTCATAAGATTTCCTCGCATGTCAAATTTCTTAGGGTATTGTTTCTCCACCACTGTCACTTTAAGAGATGAGGAACTTCAGCTCCCAGAATTCTATGCTGCGCTGCCTGGGGAATTCTGGGAGTTGAAGTTCCACACCTCTTAAAGCGACAGAGGTCGAGAAACAACACAACAGCACAATACAATGTTGAGAAATATTGGCTTAGGCCTTCGGGGGGGGGGGGAGAATTGGGACATCCACTGGGTTGGTGTGTTGATGGCAGCCATGGGCGCCATTTTGACTTTTTTGACCTCTTCCGCCACGGACGCCTTTGAGGTGGAGAAAAATGTACAATTTTGAGCTTTTCGAGCTGGACAAGCCATCCCTTGAAAATACATTGGGGAAAACACGTCACAACGGTGTTGCGTTGTGACAGCTGTGTCTCTCCTTCATTAGATTTTGAATCATATGTAGACGATGCCTGGGTCAATCCCTAGGATGCCAGGTTTTAGGATTTCAGGAAGGCTGATCGTTTGTTTTTAGCCATGGCTTCATGAACTGTGTTGATTCATGAGTGGCAAGGACAAAATAAGGGTTTGTTTTAGGGAAAATCGAATTGTTGGTGGTGGTATCATTTGCTTGTCTCTGGAATGCATGATGGGTTAGGGTTCTTATAAGCGTATCGGGTTTCCTGCTTGAACAGGAGGTTGGACTAGAAGACCTCCAAGGCCCCTTTCAACCCTAGTTATTATTGCTAACGATTGCTGGAACTGGGAATGTCTAGTTTAATAGAAAGAAGGACCAGGGGAGACATGATAGCAGTCTTCCAATATCTCAGGGGTTGCCCCAAAGAAGAGGGAGTCAAGCTATTCTCCAAAGCACCTGAGGCAGAACAAGAAGCAATGGGTGGAAACTAATCAAGGAGAGAAGCAACTTAGAACTGAGGAGAAACTTCCTGACAGTTAGAACAATTAATCAGTGGAACAGAAGTTGCCTCCAGAAGTTGTGAATGCCCCAACTTTGGACGTCTTTAAGAAGATGTTGGATAACTATTTGTCTGAAACGGTATAGGGTTTCCTGCCTAGGCAGGGGGTTGGACTAGAAGACCTCCAAGGTCCCTTCCAACTCTATTTTGATTGATTGATTTATTGGTTCCTTAGAAACTTTGGGATGGGTTGCGGGAGAGAAATCTGCCAGCTTTGCCAGGCCAGGCTGTCTCTAGAGTTACCAGGGCTACTTCGGAGACAAAGTGTCCTCCGATTGGACTCCCAAGGACCAGGATTTCCCCAGGGGACGTATACGTAGTCCTCGACTTACGACCACAATTGAGCTCCAAATTCCCGCTGCTAAGTGAAACACTTGTCAAGTGAGTTTTGCCCCATTTTACAACCTTCCTTGCCACTGTTGTTAAGTGAATCACTTGCCTTTGATAAGTTAGTTAACTCGGTTGTTAAGTGAATGCGGTTTCTTTGTTGACTTTGCCGGTCAGAAGGTCGCAAAAGGGGACCCCGGGATGCTGCAACCATCATAAGTACATGCCAGTTGCCAAGCCTCTGAATCTTGATCAGGTAACAACGACAGGGCTTCAACGGTCGTAGGTGGGAAAAACAGTCGTAAGTCGCTTTTTCCAGCCCCGTCATAACTTGGAACGGCCACTAAACGAACTGTTGTAAGTAGAGGGCCTCCTGTATTCTGTAATTAATCGATTTTTATTAGGGTCACAGACCGTTGTCTGTCATTCCTCTTCCCAAGGACAGTTTCACAAAGCTGACCAAATTTTGACCCATTAACAGAGTGGACATTCGCTGATCCGGTCTGTGGCCAGCCGGACACGATGCAGAGCCCCTCAAAGTGTTCAATACCGCAGCAGCCCGAAGTGGTGAGGCTGAGACAGGAAATTAATCTGAATCTTTTCTGTTTTCCTGGAAATAATTAGCAGCTCCGATGATCTCCTGTGTTGTCCGAGAAATTAATGTTGTGCCAAAAATGGCATTTCTGCCCCCCACACAAACACACCTTTTTCCTCTTTTCTTCTTTTTCTTCTTTTTTGTTCTCTCCTTCCGGGAGCTAAATAGCAAGGAACAGGTTGCTGTGCGATGCAGCTGTGCAAATTGTGTTTTTAGCCTGGCAGGGAAGAAACGGAAGAGGGGGAGATATGCGTAAGGCTTGTCAGTGCCACGTCCAAAATTGCCTCCAAAAGGTTATTGTTTTTCTGATGAATCACCCCTTTAATTTAATAGCGTGAACTTGGCGAGGCAGCCGGGCGAAAGAAGGCCGGGATTATCAGAAAGGAAAACGAAACCCCCTACTCAAGCTGGAGACCCTACAGACCACTTCAGACAAATGGCTGTCTGGTCTCTTCTTTAAAAAACCCCAGTGTTGGAGCACCCAGGACTTCTGGTGGCAAGTAGTTCCACTGATTAATTGTCCCCACTGTTGGGAAATTCCTCCTTGGTTTTAAGATGCTTCTCTCCTGGATTAGTTTTCTTCCATCCATTTAATTCCTTCCTTCCTCATTTCTTTCCTTCCTTCCTTCCTTCCTTCCTTCCTTCCTTCCTTCCTTCCTTCCTTCCTTCCTCCCTCCCTCCCTCCCTCCCTCCCTCCCTCCCTCCATCCCTCCATTCCAGAAACAGAGGACTGCAAGGGTCTTCAGAGGTCTTCTAGTCCAACCTCCTGCTTAGGCAGGAAACCCTACACCACTTCAGACAAATGGTTGTCTAAATTAATTTTTCCTTCTGTTAGGAAATTTCTCCTTAGTTCTAGGTTGCTTCACTCGTGGAGTAGTTTCCTTCTTTCCTTCCTTCCTTCCTTCCTTCCTTCCTTCCTTCCTTCCTTCCTTCCTTCCTTCCTTCCCTCTTGAAGGGACTTAAGAGGTCTTCTAGTCCAACCCCCTGCCTAGGCAGGAAACCCTAAACCGTTTCAGACAAATGGCTATCCAACATCTTCTTAAAGACTTCCAGTGTTGGGGCATTCACAACTTCTGGAGGCAATTTCTGTTCCACTGATTAATTGTTCTGTCAGGAAGTTTCTCCTCAGTTCTAAGTTGCTTCTTTCCTTGATTAGTTTCCACCCATTGCTTCTTGTTCTACCCTCAGATGCCTTGGAGAATAGCTTGACTCCCTCTTCTTTGGGGCAACCCCTGAGATATTGGAAGACTTCTATCATGTCTCCCCTGGTCCTTCTTTTCATTCAACTAGACATACCCAGTTCCTGCAACCGTTCTTCATAGGTTTGAGTCCCCTGATCATCTCGGCCGTCACTAGAAAAATCTCAGGGTTGCAGATTTGAAAGAAAGTTGGGGAAAAACACTTTTGCTGGGAATCACTTCGGTATTTTTTTTAAAACTTGCACGAGAAGTTAAGTGGAAGCTCTTTATTTTTACCTTCCTAATTCTAATGGGGTGGCTGTAAATACAGAAACAGTATTTTGGGTAAGATGGCAGGTGTAAAAAAAAATCGCAAACCGTATAGAAATTTGGCAGGCTTCAAACGCAAAGCTTTAAGGAGAGATTTTATAGCAAGTTGCGGGGGGGGGGGCATGTCAGAAAAAGTTAATGATCACCTTGAGTTAAATGAAATAATGCAGGAGGGGGAAAAATTAAGGACATATTGATTTTTTTCTATATATTCCCTCCCGATCCGCACACTTAAAATGCCACATCCATAAATACTGCATAATTCCAATTTTTCATTCCAATTTTCAGGTAAGATTAGCTTATCATTGAGTGCTCCATCTGTTATGCATTTCGCCTCCCATTTGCATCCTTTGGGGATTATTAACATAATTGGGCTGCTTAAGCAACAACACAGGCAGCACACAGCTTCGGTTGTCATGCAACATTTTTCGCTGCCAATTTGTCGTTTCGGGCTTTAACTTAACATCCCAAGAGGCCTATTTGTTATCTGATTGAAGTTGGAAATGTATAAATTATGACTTCGTCTCGGACGGGCAGGGAGTAGCAAAGGGGTTGGGGAAACAGGTGCCAAAAAGGAAAACTCTGCAAAAAACAGTGAATGAAGTTTTACTTTTGTACAATACAATAGCAGACTTGGAAGGGACCTTGGAGGTCTTCTAGTCCAACCCTGTGCCCAGGCAGGAAACTATATACAATTTCAGACAAATGGCTATCCAACATATTCTTAAAGACTTCCAGTGTTGGGGCATTCACAACTTCTGGAGGCAACTTCTGTTCCACTGATTCATTGTTCTCACTGTCAGGAAATTTCTCCTCAGTTCTAAGTTGCTTCTCTCCTTGATTAGTTTCCACCCATTGCTTCTTGTTCTGCCCTCAGGTGCTTTGGAGAATAGCTTGACTCCCTCTTCTTTGTGGCAACCCCTGAGATATTGGAAGACTGCTATCACGTCTCCCCTAGTCCTTCTTTTCATTAAACTAGACATTCCCAGTTCCTGCAACTGTTCTTCATACGTTTTAGTCTCCAGTCCCCTAATCATCTTTGTTGCTCTTCTCTGCACTCTTTCTAGAGTCTCCACATCTTTTCTACATCGTGGCGACCAAAACTGGATGCAAATATTCCAAGTGTGGCCTTACCAAGGCCTTGTAAAGTGGTATTAACCCTTCATGCGATCTTGATTCTAACCATCTGTTGATGATGCAGCCTAGGACTGTGTTGGCTTTTTTGGCAGCTGCTGCCCACGGCTGGCTCCTATTGAAATGGTTGTCCACTAGGACTCCAAGATCCCTTTCACAGTTACTACTGTTGAGCAAGGTGCCACCTATACTGTACCTGTGCAGTTGGGTTTTCTCGCCTAAATTCTTTATAATGTAGAATGTATTATTATTATTATTTTTGGTCTTTTTTCCCCAGGGAGGTGGTTTTTGTTGTTGTTGTTGTTTTTGCTGGTGCTGGGGAGGGGGAAGGCACAAATTAAAGGACGGGATACCTATTAAGTTTTTTGGGTTTTGCTCCAAAAGGAATTAAGAGCAGATGAACTTCCAGTTGGGGACCTGGGAGAATTTTGCAAAAGGGACCGAGAGAGAAGACGAGTATGCAAAGGTCTGTCAGCCAGATCTGGATTGAGTAGGGGTAGAACTGAGGTTGATCCAAGACCCCCTCACTGACTGCCTCCTACACGGCATCCACAGGAAGTCTTCTTCTACCTGAAAGTCACTTTTCCCAATCTGGTTCCTTCACCAGCAACGGATCGGAGGCTGCAAGCTATTCCTGAGAAATCTTTGGTGTTGGGCGGATGATGGATAGATCGGGCTTTTTCAGTCTTGCCAGCTTTGGGATGGGTGGACTTCAACTCCCACAATTCCCCAGCAGGTTGATACATATCAGATAGATAGAAGGAGGGAGGGAGGAATTTTAAGTGAGATAGTTATAGGTAATATGATAGCTAGATTAGATAGATAGATGGATGGATGGAGATAGCTATGATGGATGATAGATGATAGAAACATAGATGACAGGTTGATTGATGATAGATAGATAGATAGATAGATAGATAGATAGATAGATAGATAGATAGATAGATAGATAGACAGATGATAGACATAGATAGATAGATAGATAGATAGATAGATAGATAGATAGATAGATAGATAGATAGATAGATAGATAGATAGATAAGATAGATAGATAGATAGATAGATAGATAGATAGTTGATAGATAGATGATAGATGATAGATGATAGATAGATAGATAGTTGATAGATAGATAGATATAAATAATAGATTAGATAGATAGATAGATAGATAGATAGATAGATAGATAGATGATGGATAGGATAGATAGATAATAGATAGATGTAAAAAGAAACAGATAGATAGATAGATAGATAGATAGATAGATAGATAGATAGATAGATAGATAGATAGATGGAGTGAGACACAGAGAGAAAAACAGAGAGATAGGGGGAGTGAGACCGAGACAGACAGAGAGAGAGACAGAGAAAGAGACAGAGAGAGACAGACAGACAGACAGGAGATGGATGGATGAAATGAGAGATAGATAGATAGATAGATAGATAGATAGATAGATAGATAGATAGATAGATAGATAGAGAGAGATAGACAGGCAAGACAGACAGACAAATACACAAACAGGTGGGTGGGTGGGTGGGTGGAAGGATATATGATGGATAAATAGACAATGATATAGGTAGGCAGGTAGGCAGGTAGATATGGGAGGGGGGGAGATTAGCAAGCAAGAAATGAGCTGGATTCTGCCTCGTTTCTTTCCTATTAAAAGCTAAAATGGCAACAGGTGACCAGGTGCCAACTTTGCCATCTGCTGAGGGGAGCCTGGTTCAATGATGCCCAGCCATCCCTGGGGCGATTTCTCTGGGGGTATTTTGGGGGACCAAGCCTCTCAAATCCCTCTGGCCGGGGGCTTTGGCTTCCTTCAGTTGTGTCTCCCCCCTCCCCAAAAGCAGGAACATCCAAGCGTGATTCCATTTTGAGAGCAGCCGAGGGAGGGGAGTGAGAAGGCGAAGAAGGCTTTTACTGGAAATCTCGGCTTTTTAATGACAGAAATTTGGCTTTGGGAAGGAGGGTTTTTGGTGTGACGGTGTGTGCAGTTGTGTGTGTTGCAGAAAGCTTTTGTAAGTCCCCAAAGGGCATCTTGCAGAATTCAGGAACTCAAGAAGGGAACCCAACGGAATAATTCTGCGTTTCTCCCCCTTTTCCAGAAGAATTCCAAATATCCAAATTTGCCAACGTCTTTTTCCCAAGCTTGATTTAAAATTTCTTTAAAAAATAAAATAAAATAAAAATGGATTTCTTCTGCAAAAGACGCATTTTTGAGAAAATCCTAACCTTGCTTAGCTCAGGTTTTGATTTTCCTTCGTTGTCTACTGATTATCCTCAAGTTACGACCACAATTGAGCCCCCCCCCAAATTTACATGGGTAAGTGAAACATTCGTTAAGCGAGCTTCCCCCATTTTCTAGCCACCGTTGTGAAGTGAATCGCTGCATTTGTTAAGCTAGTCGCACAGTCGTTAAGCGAATCCGGCTTCCCCATTCACTTTGGTGGTCAGACGGTCGCAAAAGGGGATCATGTGACCCACGCTGCGACCGTCATAAATATGAGTCGGTTGCCAAGCGGCTGAATTTTGATCACATGACCACAGGGATGCTGCAACAGTCATAAGTGTGAAAAACAGACCTAAGTTCCTTTTTTTGGTTGGTGCTGTTGTAACTGCGAAGCATCGCTAAATGAACGGTCATAAATTAAGGATTGGCTATATTCCCTATTTCTTTTTTTCTTCAGTTGAAAGGCAATTTCAGTTGAATTTTCAAATTACAGACAGTCCTCCATTTACGACCGTTCATTTAGAGACCGTTCAAAGTTACGACAGCAAGTGAACTACAATCTATCCTCACACTTATGACCATTGCACATCCTCACAATATATACAAGCCACCCTAGATTTACGACTGTTTATTTAGCGAGCATTCAGTGTTATAACGGCAATGAAAAATGTGACTTATGACCGGTCCTCGCACTTATGACTGTGGCAGCATTCCCACGGTCATGTGATTGAAATTCAGGCGCTGGGCAACTGACTTGTACATGACGGTCGCAGTGTCCCGAGGTCACAACTCCCCCAACCTGGGGTCACATAATCTCCAGTGGCGACCTCCCCAGGGGCACTCCGACAAGCCAAGTCGGTGAGAAAAACCAGATTCACTTAACAACCATGTGATACACTTAAGGACTATGCAATTCACTTAACGACCAGAGCAAAAAAAAAAAGATCATAGGCACGACTTATTTAAAGGCAGCATTGCTTAGCCATAGAAAATTTCAGTTTCCATTGTGGTTGTAAGGCGAGGACGATCTGTATTGCATTACATAGAGTCCTCGACTTACAACAGTTTGTTTAGTGGCCAATCGAAGTTACGATGGCACTGAAAAACAGTGACTTAGGACAGTTTTTCACACTTACGCCCGTTGCAGCATGATCAAAATTTGCTCGGCAGCTGACTCACATTTACAACCATTCGCTTGTCTCACTTATCCACTGCAATGATTGGCTTAACAACCAGCGGAAGAAAGATCGTCAAATGAGCAAAACTCACTTAACAAAGCGACTCACTGAACGGCACAAATCGTGGGCTCCGATTGCGGTCGTAAGTCGAGGACTACCTGCATTCTTTGAACATTTTATTCAAGGATAATAAACGTGTCTTTTTTTAGCAAAAAAAAAAAAGGGAAATCAGAGGGTATGAAAATAGAATGAAAGGCAATGAAAGATTTTTAGCTCAAACAATTCTGGTTTTTATTTTTTATTTTGCAAAGGACTTAAAGTTCTGCAAAAGAATATTTTTTGCAAATGTGTTCGTGCGTCTTCCAAAGTTACAATTATTTCAGCATTTGTTGGGGGGGGGCAATGTCCATGTGACCCAATTTTCTGCTTTGCTGGGTCTTTCTGTTAGCTGTACGGCTCGTCCTTGACTTACGACGCCATTTGGGGCCGGAATTTCTATTGCTGAGCAACCTGTTAAGCCCAATTTTATGACCTTCCTTGCAAACGGTGGGAGTCGTTAAGTGAATCATGTGGTCATTAAGAGAATCTGGCTTTCTTCTTTTTTTGGCTCTTTGGAAGCTAGTTGCAAAGGTCACAAGTAGAGATCACATAACTGTGAGGATGCTGCGATGGACGTAAGTGCGAGGACTGGTAGTCGGTCCCTTTTTTTCAGTGCCGTCGTTTTGAGCACTAAACAAATGGTTGTGAGTCAAGGAGAGTTGTTCATTTAGTGCAGGGGTGTCCAAACGTGGGAACTTTAAGACTTGTGGACTTCAACTCCCAGAATTCCCCAGCCAGCCATGCTGGCTGGGGAATTCTGGGAGTTGAAGTCCACAAGTCTTAAAGTTCTCAAGTTTGGACACCCCTGATTTAGTGACTTCGCAGTTACAACAGTCAGTAACGTTCAGTTTTAAGACACTGAAAACAGTGACTTATGACCATTTTTCACACTTACGACCGTTGCAGCTCCATGAGCCAAATTCAGATGCTTGGCAACCGACTTGTATTTATGACGGTCACATAAACGGGGTCACGTAACCCTTTTTCACGACCTTCAGACAAGCAAAATCTCTTAACCACGGCTGTGCTTGCTTAACGGCAGGGATTCGCTTAACTTAACCACGGCTGTGCTTGCTTAACGGCAGGGATTCGCTTAGAAGCATGAATAATAAATAAATAAACAACGGTGGCAGGAAAGGTTGTAAAATTGGGCAAAATTCATTTTACAACCGTCTCGCTTAGCAACAGAAACTTTGGACCCAATGGTGGTCGTAATCCGAGGTCTACCTGGTCTGAGAGTTTTGTCCTGGTCTGATTAATTTGATTTGGAAAATTATTCATCCCTCAGCCAGGAGACTAAATATAAATGCACAACAGCAGCAACTGCGTGAATCAGCGGCCGAGGAAGGAGTGAAAATTACATTTTTGTACTTCTTAGTCATCCGTGACCAATTCTGAATATTTGTCCAGGAGGGTCCATGTGGCTGAGCTGGACTGTTTCTCTTTCGGCTTGATTGCAAGATAAGGGGGACCTTCCCTTAAATCGGAGCCAGCCGTGGGCAGCAGCTGCCAAAAAAGCCAACCCAGTTCTAGGCTGCGTCAACAGAGGGAGAGAATCACGTGAAGGGTTAATACCACTTTATAATGCCTTGGTAAGGCCACACTTGGAATATTTGCATCCAGTTTTGGTCACCTCGATGTAGAAAAGATGGGAGACTCTAGAAAGAGTGCAGAGAAGAGCAACAAAGAGGATTAGGGGACTGGAGGCTAAAACATATGAAGAACGGTTGCAGGAACTGGGCATGGCTAGTTTAATAGAAAGAAGGAGCAGGGGAAACATGATAGCATCTTCCAATATCTCAGGGGTTGCCACAAAGAAGAGGGAGTCAAACTATTCTCCAAAGCACCTGAGGGTAGAACAAGAAGCAAGTTCCCAAGTTTGGACACCCCTGCCATATACGACCCTCCCAGCCAGCTTCCGACATGGGGGAAGCCAGATTGTCTTTTAAGTACCCCGTGATTCACTTAAGAGCTGCAATTATTCACTTAACGTCCCATGCGAAAGCCAAGGCAGAGGGAAAGAACGGGATGCCTTTAGGATTCATGCAAAGGGATGCATAACAGTTTCTGCTTTTCGCTTCGTTTTTCCCCCCTCTTGTTTGGTGGCATGTTTGAATAATTTGATTTGGATCCGAGGTTTTTCTGAATTATATCCAGATAAATTAATAATTAAGGAATTTGCTGGGAGCCTTTTCTCCTGCAATTTGCCTGCTCCATTGGCTGCAAAAACAGCCGCTAAGCAAATCACCTCCCTAATCCTACGTGGCCCAAATAATTAGCCGTTTCCCGTTTGAGGAAAATCAGGATTGACGTCTCGAGTGGCGTTTGGGGAGGAAAACAAGGGTTTGCAATCCAAAAATCAGCCACCCGGAGACTTTAAAGCCTGGTGTACGTCTGGGGTGGTTGAGGGTTTTTTTCGGCCACGGGTGAGTAAAAATAGCACCTGGAATTGTGTTGTGGCTAATTTTTCTGCAGCGGAAGAGATCCAATTTATTCCTCATTTTCCCCTCTCAGTGGAATCTAGCGATGCTCGGGAAATCCGACTGCGGAACAAAACTCTGATTGAATGGGCTGTGGAACAAACTGTGTGGCTAATTCTGTTCAATTTTTTATATTCTGTTCTGTTCCATCCTGTAGTTTTTCTCCTCCCTTCCCTTCCCCTCCCATTCCCTCCCCTTTTCTTTCCCCTCTTATTCTATTCTGTTCCGTTCTTCTATTCTCTTCTGCCTTCTCCTCCCTTCTCCCTCCCTCCCTCTTTCCTTCCCTAGTTCTCCCTCCTTCTTTCCTTTTCTTTTCTCCCCTTCCCTCCCTTCCCTTCTTCTCCTTCCCTCTTTCCTTACCTTTCCCCTCTTTTTTCCTTTTCTTTCCCCTCTTTTCCTTCCCTTCCCTTCTTCTCCCTCCCTCCCTCTCTCCTTTCCTTTCTTTTCCTTTCCAATACAATACAATAGCAGAGTTGGAAGGGACCTTGGAGGTCTTCTAGTCCAACCCCCTGCCTAGGCAGGAAACCCTATACCGTTTCAGACAAATGGCTATCCAACATCTTCTTAAAGACTTCCAGTGTTGGGGCATTCACAACTTCTGGAGGCAACTTCTGTTCCACTGATTAATTGTTCTAACTGTCAGGAAGTTTCTCCTCAGTTCTAAGTTGCTTCTCTCCTTGATTAGTTTCCACCCATTGCTTCTTGTTCTACCCTCAGGTGCTTTGGAGAATAGTTTGACTCCCTCTTCTTTGTGGCAACCCCTGAGATATTGGAAGACTGCTATCATGTCCTTCTTTCTCTTAAGCTAGACATGCCCAGTTCCTGCAACCGTTCTTCATATGTTTTAGTCTCCAGTCCCCTAATCATCTTTGTTACTCTTCTCTGCACTCTTTCTAGAGTCTCCACATCTTTTCTACATCATGGTGACTAAAACTGAATGCAGTATTCCAAGTGTGGCCTCACCAAGGCCTTATAAAGTGGTATTAACACTCCACGTCATCTTTATTTATAAATAAATATAAATAAATAAATATAAATATAAAACACTGGATTTTTCTTCCTGTAGAAAAAATTATGTTTCCGGCAAGACATCCAGAAAAGTGTGATTTTAAAAATAAATAAAAAACCTTGCAAATGGACAAAATTGTATTTAAAAGCCTTGCTGATTTCAGTCCATAATAGTTGAATGGGGTGAAAGGATGAAACTGAATTTAGTTCTAACACCAGAGAAACAACTTACAGGCTGCAAAGACCCCTTATTATTTACTCCTAGGTGGGTATTAGCTTTGCATCTATTTTGAAAAGGAAAAAAAAAGGGCCAAAAACACACCTCTTGACATTTAGAAAATGTAGGACGAAAGGTGGACCTTTTTATCACGGAAAAAAGCTAATTAAACTATAAGAGACCACTGCGGGAAAAAACAACAACCAGGAACTGTTTGTAACGTTTGAGTAGTGAGAAAACCATAAAGCAGGTTTAACAAACCACCATGGAAACAAATTATGGATAATTGGCAAAGGGTTAGACAAGTTCAATCATAATAAAAAAATATTATTATTATTACCGGTTATGCTATAAGGGTAGTCTTTGGTTTCAACCATTCGTTTAGTGGCCGGTTACCGAAAAAACTGACGATTTTTCACACTTATGACCATTGCAGTAATCAAAATTCAATTGCCTGGCATCTGACTCATAATTACGACGGTCGTAACGTCCCGGGGTCACGTGCTCCCCATCTGACCCGCAAAGTCAGATTCACCGAACGACCGTGTGACTTATTTAACAACTGCAGTGATTGATTTAACAACTGTGGCCAGAAAGGTCGTAAAATGGGGCGTGACTTGCTTAACCGCTCTCTGGCTTAGCAGAATAATTTTTGGGGGCTCAGTCGTGGCCGTAAATCGAGACGAATCTGTATCCTAGGCTTCACGATTGTCCCTTTTCGCTGTGCTTTTAATCCAGATTATTTTTCCTAACCTGGATGCATCTTTGGGAGGGCAGCTGCAGATCAGGCACCGACTTTCAACCTGGAGTAAAGTGCTAAGTTGAGTTTGCTCAGGCCTGGCAAGATCCAATATGGGCAATCCTCAATTTACAACCACAATTTCATTGATAAACAAGTTTACACCCGAATTTACAATCTTTTTCTCCCACAGTTGTTATTTTATTTCATAGATTGGGCCATATCAAAGTGCAGAGTTCCAGACACAAATTATTACTAAACAGTTTAAAATGGAATTGGAGAAATTACAAATTTAAATTGGAGTATTACCCCAATTACAATCTACCCCAATCAGTGCCACAGCTGTTGATTGAATCCCTGCAGTTGTTAAACGAATCACATGGTCATTAAGTGAACACAGCTCACCCTCAACTGGGGGAAACTGACTGGGACAATAACAGATGACGTCATAATTCCATTGTCAGTTGCAAAGTGCCCAAATTTTGATCACGTGACCGAGGGGAAATGCTATAATGGTCGTAAGTCTGGGTCCTCCTTCTCCTCCTCCACCCCCAACTCCACTGCCTTCTAGCACTGATGATATTACCTAGTTGGGTCATAAAATGTCTGCAAGAAAACCAGTAAGCTCAGAGAGCATGAAGTACCCCCCACACCTCTTCCTCCTCCTCCTCCTCCTCCTCCTCCTCTTCCTATTCCTCCTCTATACACAACCCTTTCCCTTCCAGCACGGATGATATTCCCTAGTTGGGTCATGAAACATCTGCAGAAAACCACCCAGCTGTGGCGTCCTTGGGGCTCTTCTGAGCTTGGTGTTTTTTTTTTGCAGATGTTTCATGACCCAGCTAGGTAACGTCATCAGTGCTAGAAGGGAGGAGGAGGAGGAAGAGGGGGAGGAGGAGGGAGGAGGTGGATAAGGAGGAGGAAGAAGAAAAATATGGTGGGGTCCTTGATGGTCTCTGAGCTTTGTTGTTTTCTTGAAGATGTTTCATGACCCAACTAAGGAATATCATCAGTGCTGGAAGGGAGGGGAGTTTGTGGAGAGGAGGAGGAGGAGGAGCATTGTGGCATCCTGGGTGCTCTCTGAGTTTGCTTGTTTTCTGTAGATTTTTCATGAC
Organism: Natrix helvetica; assembly: GCF_964273705.1. Classification (NCBI taxonomy): domain Eukaryota; kingdom Metazoa; phylum Chordata; class Lepidosauria; order Squamata; family Natricidae; genus Natrix; species Natrix helvetica. The sequence continues at coordinate 2,262,020 of NC_138551.1, read as the reverse complement.
CCAACTCGGTAACATCATCAGTTCTAGAAGGGAGTAGGGTTTGTTGAGAAGAGGGAGGAGGAGGAAGAGAAAGAAGAAGAGGAGGAGAAGGAGGAGGAGGAGGAGGACGACGACGACGACTGTGGACTCTTTGGTGCTCTTCTGAGCTTGGTTATTGTGTTGCAGATGTTTCATGACCCAACTAGGTAACATCATCAGTGCCAGAAGGGTTTGTTGAGAAGAGGGAGGAGGAGGAGGAGGAGGAGGAGGAGGAGGAGGAGGAGGAGGAGGAGGAGGAGGAGGAGGAGGAGGAGGAGGAGGAAGAAGAAGAAGAAGAAGAAGAAGAAGAAGAAGAAGAAGAAGAAGAAGAAGAAGAAGAAGAAGAAGAAGAAGAAGAAGGAGAAGAAGAAGAGGAGGACGACTGTGGGGTCCTTGGGGCTCTCTGAGGTTGATTATTGTGTTGCAGATGTTTCATGACCCAACTAGGTAACATCATCAGTGCTAGGTGATTGAGGAGGAAGGAAGGAAGGAAGGAAGGAAGGAAGGAAGGAAGGAAGGAAGGAAGGAAGGAAGGAAGGAAGGAAGGAAGGAAAGAAAGAAGGAAACTGCTGTAGAGTCTTTGGTGCTTTCTGAGCTTGGTTGTTTTCTTGCAGACATTTCATGACCCAACTAAGTAACATCATCAGTGCTGGAAGGGAGAAGGGTTTGTAGAGAGGAGGAGGACTGTGGGGTCTTTAGTGCTTGCTTGTTTTCTTGCAGGCGTTTCATGACCCAATTAGGCAACATCAACAGTGCTAGAAGCCAGTGGGATTAACACTCAACCACTCAACCTTCTGGCCCTGATGACGTTCCCTAGCTGGGTCATGAAACGTCTGCGAGAAAGCCACCCAGCGCAGAGACCACCAAGAACTCCTCATCGATTTTCCTTTAGGCAACCCGTCCGCGGTGGGGGTCCAAGCTCCCCTGTGTGCACCTGAGACCCCATGATCCCTCCCCCACCTGTCCCTCCTGCCCCCTCCGGCTACCTTCTCCCAGGTGTCCAAGCTCTGCCCACCTGCCCGTTTCCCGGCTGCGGTGCGCCCACATGCTGCCTCGGCGGCTCTCCGACGACACCTCTATCTGGACGCCAGTGGTAACCATGGCAGTAAGACGTCTCCGCCGCCAGCGCTCCTTGCCTGAGTCAGTCCCCAGCGGCTGACAATTAGAGGGATGTGCGTGAGAACTATCACTCTCCCTCCGGTTGCCATGGCAACCGGAGTATATTTAGAAACGGAACAAGGGGTGCATCGCACATTTGTCGAGCGAGCTCAGTTCTCGGAGCCGGGAAATTGGCGTTGTTGCAGGGGGAAGGGGAGGGGCGCGCGGGTGAGAGACCCCTTTCGGGGGTCTCATTCCATCCGCCCCGTCTCTTTTTTCTCTGCAGAGACCCCCCCCCCAAATACAGCCTTTGAGGTGCAAAAGATCCTTGAGAAAGCAGCTATAGTAGTCCTCAACTTACAACGGTTTGTTTAGGGACGGTTCGGAGTCCCAACAGCGCTGAAAAAAGCGACTCGGGATCATTTTTTCACCCTTATGGCCGTTGCAGCCTTCCCCTGGGTCAGAGGCTTGGCCACTGGCATGTACTTACGACGGTTGCGGTGTCCCCGAGGGTCACACGATCCCCTTTTACGACCTTCTGACGAGGCAAGTCAATTTGGGAAGACAGATCCGCTCAACAACCATGTTTCTAACTTAACAATGGCAGTGATTCATTTAACAACGGTGGCCAGAAAGGTTATAAAATGAATGTCCTTGCAGGCGTTTCATGACCCAACTAGGTAACACTATCAGTGCTAGAAGGGAGTGGGGTGTGAGGAGAGGAGGAGGAGAAGGAGGAGGAAGACTTTGAAGTCCTAGGCACGCTTTGAGCTTGGTGGTTTGCATGTATACGTTTCATGACCCAATTAGATAATACCATCAGTGCTAGAAGAGAGTGGAGTGTGTGGAGAGGAGGGAGAGGGAGAGGAGGAGGATGACTGTGGCATCCTTGGCTCTTGCTGGTGCTTTCCTTGTAGACGTTTCAAGACCCAACTAGGTAATATCATCAGTTCTAGAAGGGAGTGGGGTTTGTGGAAAAGAGGAGGAGGAGGAGCTCTGTGGGAGTTCTTGGTGTTTTCTGAGGTGGGGGATTTTCTTGCAGACGTTTTATGACTCAGGTGGGTAACATCATCAGTGCTAGAAGGCAGTTAGAGTTTGTGGGGAGGAGGAGGACGACGAAGGATTGTGGGCTCCTGGGTGCTCTCTGAGCATGGTTATTTTCTTGCAGATGTTTCATAACCCAACTAGGTAACATCATAAACAGACGGATAGAATCAAGACCACGTGAAGTGTTGATGCTGCTTTATAAGGCCTTGGTGAGGCCACACTTGGAATATTTGCATTCAGTTCTGGTCACCACGATGTAGAAAAGATGTGGAGACTCTAGAAAGAGTGCAGAGAAGAGCAACAAAGGGGATGAGGGGACTGGAGACTAAAACATATGAAGAACGGTTGCAGGAACTGGGTACGTCTAGTTTAATAGAAAGAAGGACTAGGGGAGACATGATAGCAGTGTTCCAATATCTCAGGGGTTTCCCCAAAGAAGAGGGAGTCAAGCTATTCTCCAAGGCACCTGAGGACAGAACAAGAAGCAATGGGTGGAAACTAATCAAGGTGAGAAGCAACTTAGAACTGTGGAGAAACTTTCTGACAGTGAGAACAATTAATCAGTGGAACAGAAGTTGCCTCCCGAAGTTGTGAATGCCCCAACACTGGAAGTCTTTAAGAAGATGTTGGATAGCCATTTGTCTGAAATGGTGTAGGGTTGGCTTCTTTGTCTGCCTTGATCACTGTTTACTTGACTGTTGGCCTGGCCTCTGATGGCAAACCTATGACACACGTGTGGAGCCATGTCACCCGGCACGCATGGCAGCACACGTTCCTCTTCCAGGTTTCTGGCACGCATGCTCACACAACGATCAGCTGGCCTTGGTGGATGCAGCTGTGCTGGAAATTGGGAGAGCCGTTTTTCAGCTTTCCAGCGTCAGCCTGTGTGTTGGCAAGCTGTTCATCGCCGCATGCACGACAATAACCAGGAATCTATCTGGCCGGCGAGCAATGCAAGTGCCGGAAACCGGGAGTTCATTTTCCGGTGGGCACATGCCCCCTGGGCAGCTCCTCTTCCGGCTTGCAGCCCAGACAGGCATGCGTGCTTCCTTCTTGGCACTCCGTGCCGCAAAGGTTTGCCATCACTGGCCTAGCCTTAATCCTGGCGTTCGGTTTAACCGCTTAAAGAGCCCTCCGTCCCCTGGTTGACATGGGCTACGTAGAGGTTGAATGGAGGAACGAGTAGAGGAACGAGTAGTTAAAGACAAATCGGTGTGACTACGCAGGAGTGCATTTGCACCCCGTGCTGAGAGCTGCAAGAGAGAGAGAGAGAGAGAGAGAGAGAGAGAGACGACCATCAGGCTTAGCCGGCTGCGAAAGGCGAACCGCTCTGCTTTTAATCAACCCGGGTTAATGGGTTGTGCGAATGCAGCATCTGAGCCAGGAAGGAAGGGGAGCTCCCTTGTCCAGATCGTGCAAAGGCAAAAAAAAACCAAAAACCCCTGTCGATTCCTGCTTAGAAATATCTCTAGGGCTGATCCCTCTTTTGTTCTTTAAAAAGAAAAAGAATGGATCTGCAATGTTTCCCTTCCTTGAAATCCACTTCCTGGCTGTTTCCAGTTCTTGGGAACGAGATTTAAGAACGGTTTGGCTGTCTCGTGTTTTAATTCCTTTTATTTTACTTTTGCACCCCAGTCTGTGCCGCTTCTGCCTTCCCTGCTCTGTTGGGCTGGCCGAAGGCAGCTCACCGAAAAGGCAGCCCGGAAGAGGGAAGAACAGGCAGTCTTCGAGTTACAGCGCTTCGTTTAGTGTCTTGTGACCATTTCCCCACAATGAACGATGTTGGCGGCCTCCCTGTGGTCACAGGAGCAAAATTCAGGCAACTGTCTCATAGTTATGACGGTTGCAGTATCCCCTGGGTGCGTTTGTGTGTCACGTGACCCCCTTCTGACCAGGGAGAAACCAGATCCACTTAACAACTGTGTGACTAACTTAAGAACTGCATTATTTCACTTAACAACGGGGCGGAGAAAGGATGCAAAACGGGGCAAAATTCACTTAACAAATGTTTCACTCAGCAGCGGACATTTTGGGCTGAATTGTGGCCGTATGCCGAGGACTACAGTAGCTGTTATAAGGTTGGACTAGAAGACCTCCAGGGGTCCCTTCCGGCTCTATTCTGGTTGATGGATGCCTGAACTGGGTTACACAATTCCCTCATTGCAAAAGTGTTTCAAACAACCAGATGTTTGCAAGACCTCTGCAGGAGGCAGAAACAGGGATGGGTGGGCAGAGACACACACCCTGCCCCGAGACCCCCGTTTACCCCTCTAGTGTCAGCTAGTCTGCCCCCTTCCCAGCCACCTGTGACTCACTTAGCAACCGTGGGAAGAAAGGTTGTAAAGCCAGGTGACGTTCTCTTAACAACGCCCTCGCTCAGCGGTGGAAATTCTCCTCCCTATCGTGGCCGTAACCTGAGGACCACCTCTCCTTGTCCCTGTCTTCCCCCCACCCCCCCTGTGAATCTTTGCAGCCCCCTCCCCAAATGCATCCTCTGCCCAAACATTGTTACACAACTCCCTCCTTTGGTGTGGTGTGGTGCTTTCTCAAACAGCCAGATGTTTGCAAGGCCTCTGCAGGAGGCAGGTGGATGAATGGGAGGGCAGGGGCCAGAATTGACCCCCCCCCCACCTGCACCAGGGACCCCTGTTTGCTCCCCCAGCCATCAGCTGACCCGTGCATGGGCACCTGAGCTGGACTTTTGCACCTTGCATTGACCTCATCGTGTGCCCCCGCCTCGCGTCACAGAGATGGGTGAAGGACTTTGTTTACCGCACAAATCTTTTGTCGGCGCTAATAAAGGCCGCTTTGGAGTGGTAGGCCGGGGGGCGGTTTGGGGGCTGGATCCGGTTAGAAGCCCCCTCCCCCCTTCGCAGTTGCCCGGAGACGCAGACGAAGGGCTCGGATGCTAATTCCGCACTCGAGACAGACGGAACAAACAAGGCACAAAATCCCCTTTTATTTTTCTGCATTTTCTCTCCTGTCTGATTTCGTGCCCTCTTGATTACCCGTTTTGCCTGTTTTTGGGAGGGGAGAGCCTCCTTTTTCAGGGAGGGGGAGCACCTGCGGCTTGTCCTTGACTTACGACCACAATTTTCGCAGCCCGACACGTCCGTTGTTAAGCAAGGCAATCGTTAAAGGGAGTTTTGCTCCGTTTGGCGACCTTGCCTTGCCACCGTCGGGAAGTGAGTGTTAAGTGAGGAACACGGACGTTAAGCGAATCTAGTTTCCCCCATCGGACTTTGCTGGTCAGAAGGACACCAAGGGGAAATCATGTGACAGTGCGAACGTCGTAAGTATGAGCCAGATGCCAAACATGTGAAATTCTGATCACGTTTCCCTGAGGGTGTTGCAAGGGCCGTAAGTGTGGAAAATGGTCGTAAGTCACCTTTTTCAGTGCTGTTGTAACTTCGGTCACTAAGTGAATGGTCGTAAGTTGACTCATTTCTCCACAAAGCATCCAAGGAAAACTCTTGGCTTGCAATGAAGCCTAGTCCTCACTTAACAGCCATTCATTTAGCGATGGGTCTAAGAACAGCATCGAAACCAGAGACTTGGGATCATTTTTCACACTTAATGACCGTCTCAACACGCCCAGAGCCACGGGATCAAAACTTGGTCGCTTGGCAACTGGCATGGACTGACAACGGTTTTTGCTTTGTGTGACTTTCCCAGCCAGCTTCCGACATGCAAAATCAAAGGGGGAAGCCGGATCCGTTTAGCGACCAACTGATTCCCATAACAACCGCAGAGATCCGCTTAACAACCGTGGGGAAAAAGAAATTGCAAAACTGGGTGCAGCTCATTGAATGAGCGCCTGGCTTAGCCATGAAAAGGCTGCCCTTGATTGTGGTCATAAGTCGAGGACTACCGGTATGTGAATCCTGAGTGCAGCTAATCCTCGACTTACGACCACAATCGAGCCCAAAATTTCCGTTGCTCAGCAAGACAGTGGTAAAGGAAGCTTCTCCCCGCTTTACGACTTTCCTTGCCACTGTTGTTAAGTGAAGCACTGCAGTCGTTACGCCAGTCCCACGGTCGTTAAATGAATCCCTCCCGGTTGACTTTGCTTGTTGGGCAATGGCAAAAAGGGATCCCGTGACGGGGGGGGCAGTATGACCGTCATAAATACGAGTCAATTGCCAAGCATCTAAGCCTGGATCACGCTACAGGGGTTGCAAGCGTGAAAAGTGGCCCAAAGTCACTTTTTCCACTGCCACTTCAAACGGTCCCTAAACAGAGCATCGTAAGTCGAGGACCAGCTGCCAGTGGCAACGTTTGCAAGCCACCCCAAAGTTGGCGAAGGGAGTTTTTGTAAGCTCCCTCAAGGCTTTTGCTTGGAGCGCGAGGCTTTTTCGCCTCGGTGTTGTGACGGTGCCAACTCCCTCCGCCCCCCCCTTGCCCCCCGTGTGGGGTTCCTTGCACACAAAGACACGCAGACACACACACGCACACACAAGCACACACACAAACTCTCCTCCCCAAACGCCTCTCGCGTGTCTCTGCCCGTGACTAAGACAATATTTTCTCTCCCTCCTTCCGAAAGCATATGGGGAGCTGCGGGGAAGCATATGGGCCTTTTCAGGAAAACATATTGGGGCACGGACCAATTAGAAGGGATGCCAGCCTGTTTTGGAGGGTTTGGCTAGACCACCACGGCGACTCGGCTTCCTGCAAGACTCCCCAAGGTGCCAGGCGGGGAAGGAAGGGAGACCGGCGAGGGAGGCTTTCCGCGGAAGCCGAGGCTGCACTCCCCAGGCGCTTCGGGGAAACGTTGGCGCACGGCTTTCCCCCCCTCCCCCGGGAGTCCTGCCGGGGGGGGCAGTGGGCACATGGGTGGGGGCACACTTTGCATCGGCCGATTTTAACAGAGTCGGAAGGGGCCTTGGAGGTCATCTAGTTCAACCCCTCGCCCAACCCTTCCATCGGTTGATTGCTCTCACAGTCAGAAAATTCCTCCTTATTTCCAGGTTGAATCTCTCCTTGGTCAGTTTCCATTCATTATTCCTTGTCTGGTCTTTGGGTGCTTTGGAAAATAGCTTGACCCCCCTCCTCCTCTCTGGGGTAACCCCTCAAATATTGGAAGATGCTCTCCTGTCTCCCCTGGTCCTTCTCTTCATTAAACTAGCCAGGCCCAGTTCCTGCAACCGTTCATTGTATGTTTTAGTCTCCAGTCCCCTAATCATCCTGGTTGCTCTTCTCTGCCCTTTTTCCAGAGTCTCCACGTCTATTTTATAGCATGGCAATCAAAAGTGGGTTTGCTTTGCTTCTGGCTGGGTTGGCATGGAGAAGGAGAAGATCTGGGGGTTTTCGAGGGGCTTTTTGAAGGATCCAGGTGCTGGAGGACGGACAAGGGTCAGAGGCCACCTGGGTTGAGAGGGAGATGAACCAGGCTCCTTGGTCCAAGCACCAGAGGGGAAACTGAGTTACTTATGGAGAGCCTTTAGATGCTTCACTTGTGGGTGCTGTGGGGAGGGCTGTGTGTGTGTGTGTGTGTAGGATCTGCCTTAGCAGCTTCTGGGATGGGATGTTTTAAATGTTGTAAGCTGCCCAGAATCAGCTATGGGTGAGTTGGGTGGGTGGTAGGCTGGCAGACAGGCAGGCAAGCAGATAGGAAGGGAGGGAGGAAAAGGAAAGGAAGGAGAAAGAAGGAAGGAAGGAGACAGAAGGGAGGAAGGAATGAAAGAAAAGAAAGGAAAGGAAGGAGAAAGAAAGAAGGAAGGAAAAGAAAAGGGAAGGAAGGAGAAAGAAGGAAGGAAAAGAAAAGAGAAGGAAGGAGAAAAGGGAGGAGGGAGAAAGAAGGGAGGGAGGGAAGGAGAAAGAAGGGAAGGAAGGAGAAAGAAGGAAAGGAAGGAGGAAGAAGAGAGGGAGGAACTAATGAAGGAAAAGAAAGAAGGAAGGAAAGGAGAAAGGAAGAAAAAGAAAAGGGAGAAAGAAGGAAGGAAGGAAAAGAAAAGGAAAGGAAGGAGAAAGAATGAAGGAAAAGAAAAGGGAAGAAAGGAAAGGAAAGGAAGGAGAAAGAAGGGAAGGAAGGAAGAAAAGAAAGAAGGAAAGAAAGGAGAAAGAAGGAAGGGAGGAAGAGAAAGAAGGAAAGAGAAAGAAGGAGAAAGGAGGGAGAGAGAAGGAAAAGAAATGGAAAGGAAGGAAAAAGAAGAAAGGAATGAGAACGAAGGGAGGGAGGAAAGGTGGAAGAAGGGAAGGAAGAAAAAAGAAGGAAAGGAAGGAGAAGGGAGGGAGGAAGGAAGGAGAAGGGAGGAAGAAATAGAGAAAGGGGAAGGAAAAGGGACGGATGTAAAGGAAAAATAGGTAGAGAAAGGGAGAGGAAGAAAGAGAGAATGAAATGGTCTGTTCCCAATCCAGAGTTAAAACAACCTATAAAATCCTATCAAAACAGATTCAAACATTAAAGCATTAAAACCGCCTGGCGTCAAGTCAACTTCTAACTGGGGGGCAAAACGGATCCCATCTTCTCTCAGCCCTTGGAGGAAACTCCGGGTCTTCTAAGGCCTGACGGGGGGGGGAAGGGGGGGCTAAAGGAGGGGAAGGTCTTCCTGGCTTCAGGGGCAAAAGACCCCGGAAGAGGGAAATAGGCAGGGGAAGGGGCTAGGAGGCACCCACCTCTCTTTGGCAGGGTGGGACCAGCAGATGTCCTTGGGGTGGCCCTGCAGGGAGCCTCCCAGCCTTTCTTCCCTCCCTCCCTCCCTCCCTTCCTTTGTTCCTTTTTACCTTCTCCCTCCCTCCCTTTCCTTCCTTCCTTCCTTCCTTCCTTCCTTCCTTCCTTCCTTCCTTCCTTCCTTTGCTTCCCACTTTTTCTCCCTCCCTCCCTCTTTTCCACCACCTTCCTTCCTCCCTTCCCTCCCTCCCTCCTTTTGTTCCTTTACACCCCCTCCCTCCCTCCCTCCCTCCCTCCCTCGTGCAAGGACCTGTCCTGAGTCTCTGCCATCAATTCTTAACTTTGAGCTGTCACTGAACGAGCGGTCGTAAGCCGAGGACCACCAGCGTTGTAAATGGGAGACGTGCTGAAATCCTTGCAAGAGGCTAAAGTGGGAGCAGATCCTGCCGGGGGGGGGGGAGGAGAGGAAGGGGGACCACCACCTGCCCATCTTCCCCTGGAAGAAGGTTTGAAAATAGTTTGGGAGGGGCCCCTCCCGAGGTCTTGGATAGCGGCTGTTAGGCCCAGTTTGGGGGGGGGGGCAAAGCCTCCGAGACCTTCCTGGGGGGGCTCCTGCCTGAGTCCGCTCTCCCCCCCCCCCCGTCCGTATGTTGATGGGTCAGCCTGTCCCTTTCTCCATCTGTGGACGGCAAGACCCCCCCCCCAAATGAGGCTGGTTTTTTTAAAAAACCTGGAGACTCTGAACCCCCCCCCCATTGCTCCCTCCCCCCCCCCGTTCTGTCACCATATTGAGCCTGAGCTGCTATTTGCAGCCTTGAATGTGAATGTCAGCTATAAAAAACCCCAAAGTCGCCTTGTTCTCCGTTGCTCCCCGACTTTGACATGACAGCTTCTGCCTCCTGGTCAGGCTGCAGGCGGGGGATTTCGGCTCCTTTGCATTCCTCCTTTCTTTTCTTTTCTTTCCCTTCCCTCCTTCCTCCCTTCCTCCTCTCCCCCTCCTTCCTTCCTCCTTCCCATCTTTCCCTCCCTGCCTTTTAGTTCCTTATCTTTTTTCCTCCCTCCTCTTTTCCCTTCTCTTTCGTTTCCTTCCCTCCCTCCCTCCCATTCTCCCCTCCTTTTCTTCCCATCTTTCTTTCCTTCATTCCTTCCCTCCTTTCTGCCTCCCTCCTTCCTCCCTTCCTCCTCTTTCCCTCCTTCCTTCCTCCTTCCCATCTTTCCCTCCTTGCCTTTTAGTTCCTTATCTTTTTTCCTTCCTTCCTTTCTTCCTCCCTCCCTCCCCTTTTCCCTCCTCTTTCCTTCTTTCCTTTCTTTTCCTCCCTCCCTCCTCTTTCCCCTTCCCTTCCTTTCTCTTTCCTTCCTTTTCCTCTCTCCCTCCCTCCCTTTCTTCCCACCTTTTCTTCCTTCCTTCCCTCGCTCCCTTGCTCCCTCCTTCCCTCCTCTTTCTCCTTCTCTTTCCTTTCTTTTCCTTCCCTTTCCTTTCCTCTCTCCCTCCCTCCCTTTCTTCCCACCTTTTCTTCCTTCCCTCCCTCCCTCCTTCCTCTTTCTCCTTCTCTTTCCTTTCTTTTCCTTTCCTTCCCTCGCTCCCTCCCTCTCTCCCACCCTCCCTTCTTTCCTTTCCACCTTTCCTTCATTCCTCCTTCCTCCCTCCCTCCTTCCATTCCCTCCTCTTTCCTTCCCTTTCCGTTTCTTCCCTTCCCTCCCTCCATTCCCTCCTTTTCTTTCCTTTATTTTCTTTCCTCTCCCCTCCCCTCCTTCCCTTTCTTTTCCTACCCTTTCCTTTCTAGCCTCCTCCTTCCTCTCCTTCCCTTCCCACTTCCCTACTATCCCACCCCCCCAAAAATCCATCACCAATTCCCCTTTTGCTACTGCAGGCAAAATCTCTGTTTCCTGCAGGAACTGGTGATTCCTTGTCTCAGCTGGCGGGTCGGGAGAACGAAGCAGCGTTGGGCCAGTTAAAATCGGGATGGGAGACCACCAGGATCTCCCAGGCTCTGGATGGAATTGCAAAGTCAAAACCTATCCTGGGAGAAGGCAAGAGATGGCCCCCTTCCCTCTTGCTGCTCAGCCCTGCCACGGTCCCCGGAGTTGCGTCCGAGTGGCAGGAGGCCTCCTCCCTCGGTCCCTGCCTGGGTGGTCCTGGCCATTTCCCCAGGCTGCTGAGAACTGGGCTTAATTGGCCTGTGGATGGGAGGCCACCAGGAATAGAAAGACTAGTCCAGGGGTGTCCAAACTTGGCAACTTTAAGACTTGTGGACTTCAACTTCCAGAATTCCCCAGCCAGCAGAGCTGGACTAGGCGCAAGAAAATAGCAGGCATGGCAGTTCCATGGTTTTGTCAGGAAAAACCAATCTCTATGGGCTGGAATAATATTTACATTAGGTAACTATATATAGAAATGCAACTGTTAATTGCTATGAGATATTATTATACTTTTTTCCTTTCTTCTGCATTTCCCTCCCACTTTTTAAAAACCCTTTTCCATGCCTCGTTTTTCCACTCTGTACAATAATCACATTATAATTATCTCGTGTTTTGACACTTTTTCTTCGTTTTTCTGTGATTTTTTTTAAATAAAAAAATATAACTTTAAAAGACCCAAATGGAGCCAGGGATCAACTGATCTCTTTGCAAGGGTGGGGCATTTCCCCAAATCTCTTGGCTTTTCTGAGTAGCTACAGATAGTCCTCGACTTACGGCCACAACCGAGTCCCAAGTTTCTCTTGTGAAGCGAGACGTTCGCTTGTTAAGCAGGATTTGCCTCGTTTTGTGACTTTTCTTGCCACAACCTTTAAGCGAATCGCTGCAGTTGTTAAGTGAGTAGCCCGATCGTTAAGCGAATCTGGCCTTGCTTGTCGGAAGGTCGCAAAAGGGGATCGCGGGACGCTGCTTCCGTCATACATATGAGTCAGTTACCAATCCTCTGAATTTTGATCAAGTGACTCTGTGGGTGCTACAACGGTCGTAAGTATGAAAAACAGTCATAAATAGTTTTTTCCAGGGCTGTTGCAACTTCGGTCATTAAATGAACTGTCGTAAGTCGAGGACTGCCTATACATTTTTGGCTCAGGTCAAGTCCATGTCTTTCTAAGGCATTTATATAACTTTTTTGGGGGTGGGTGGGTAACTGCAATGTTTTGAATGAATGAATCTTTTTCCCATGCAAAGTCTGTGTCCCTCCCAGCTGGCTTTCAATCAGTTCTCGACTTACGACCACCCCAACTTTCTGTGGCTGAATGAGTCATTTGTTAAGTGAGTTTTGCCCCATTGTACAACCTTTCTTGCCACCGTTGTTAAGGGAATCCCTGCGATTGTTAAGTTAGTCACACGGTCGTTAAGCAAATCAGGCTTCCCCCCCCCTTGACTTGTCAGAAGGTCACAAAAGGGCATCAGCTGACACCGGGGACACTGCCACCGTCATAAGTATGAGACAGTTGCCAATCATGTGGATTTGGATCGCATGGGCCACGCGGAGGCTGCAAGGGTCCTAACTCACTTTTTTCAGTGCCATTGTAACTTTGAACGGTCACTAAACAAACTGTTGTAAGTCGAGGACTACCTCTATAGGACCCGTGGAAAGAAGGAAGGAAGGAAGGAAGGAAGGAAGGAAGGAAGGGAGATGAGAAGAATGGAAGGAGAGAGGAAGGAAGGAAAGCAGAGAGGGGGAAGGAAGGAAGGAGATGGGAATGAGAAGAATGGAAGGAGAGAGGAAGGGAAGGAAAGCAAAGAGAGAGGGATGTGGGAAGAGGGAAGGAAGGGAGGAAAGAAGGAAGGGAGGCAGAGAGGGGGGAAGGAAGGAAAGAGAAGGGAATGAAAAGAATGGAAGAAGAGGGGAAGGAAGGAAGGAAAGCAGAGAGAAAGAGAGGGAAGGAAGGAAGGAGATGGGAATGAGAAGAATGGAAGTAGAGAAGAAGGCGAAGAAAGGAAAGCAGAGAGAAAGGGAAGGAGATGGGAATGAGATGAATGGAAGAAGAGAGGAAGGAAAGCAGAGAGAGGGATGGAGGGAAGGAAGGAGATGGGAATGAGAAGAATGGAAGAAGAGGAGAAGGAAGGAAAGCAATGAGAGGGAAGACGGAGATGGGAATGAGAAAAATGGAAGGCGAGAGGAAGAGGAAGGAAGGAAAGCAGAGAGAGAGGGAGGGAGGGAAGGAAGGAGCGGAAAATTAGAAATAATGAGAAATTTCCTAATAGTGAAAACAATCATTCAGTGCAGCGACTTGTCTCCAGAAGTTAAGAACTGGAGGCCTTTCAGAAAAGATTAGACACCATTTGACTTGAATAGTATATAGGGCCTTCTGCTTGAGCAGGGGGGAGGGGTTGGACTAGAAGACCTCTAAGGTTCCCTCCAGCCCTCTGATTTTATGTTCTGCCTTCTTCCCCAAACTGGTTTCCTGTCTAAGCCTTATTCCTATATTCCTGGGCCAGAGTTCCCAGCGCTGAGGCTGAGCCCTTCCCCAAGTGAGAAAAGACCCCCGTTTCCCCCCCAAAGGGGCTTCCCCATCTCTTCCTTCTGCTTCTGCCCCAAACCGAAGTGCCAACAGCAGGCAGGAACCAAAGGCACACTTTTAGGAAGCCCCCAGAACAGCTGCAAGGAGAAACCTCCTGGACTGGAATCCTTGGAGCCCCACCAGCTGCTGGGGGAGAAGTTGTTCTCTGGGGTTTTGTTTAATTGTTTTTTTAATGATTGAGTGGGTGTTTGAAGGGACTTTCAAGGCCATCTGTCCCACCCTCTCCAACAGGTGGCCCAGCTGCATAGCCACCAAGTGAAGGAGAATCCATCACCAACAAGCATCTATATCCCTTGCTGGATATAGTTTAAAATCTACTTTCTTGTAATTTGAATTGTAGAATTCTAGGGCTGGAAGGGACCTGGAGGTCTTCTAGTCCAGCCCCCTGCTCAAGCAGGAGATCCTATACTGGGTTAGTTTCCATCCATTTCCTTCCTTCCTTCCTTCCTTCCTTCCTTCCTTCCTTCCTTCCTTCCTTCCTTCCTTCCTTCCTTCCTTATCTTCCTCCCTCCCTTCCAGAAACAGAGGACTGCAAGGGTCTTCAGAGGTCTTCTAGTCCAACCCCCTGCCTCAAGCAGGACAACCGATATCATTTCAGACAAATGGTAGTCCAGTCTCTTCTTAGAAACCTCCAGTGTTGCAGCATTCACAACCTCTTGTGGCAAGCTGTTCCATTGGTTAATGGTCCTCACTCTCAGAAAATTTCTCTTTTATTTCTAGGTTCAACTCCCCCTGAGGAGTGTCCACCCATTGCCCTTCCTTCCTTCCTTCCTTCCTTCCTTCCTTCCTTCCTTCCTTCCTTCCTTCCTTCCTTCCTTCCTTCCTTCCTTCCTTCCTTCTTACTAGAATCATAGAATCTAAGGCTGAAAGTGACCTTGGAGGTCTTCTAGTCCAACCCCCTGCCTAGGCAGGAAACCCTATACCGTTTCAGTCAAAAGGCTACCCAACATCTTCTTAAAGACTTCCAGTGTTGGGGCATTCACAACTTCTGGAGGCAATTTCTGTTCCACTGATTAATTGTTCTCACTGTCAGGAAGTTTCTCCTCAGTTCTAAGTTGCTTCTCTCCTTGATTAGTTTCCACCCATTGCTTCTTGTTCTACCCTCAGGTGCCTTGGAGAATAGTTTGACTCCCTCTTCTTTGTGGCAACCCCTGAGATATTGGAAGACTGCTATCATGTCTCCCCTGGTCCTTCTTTTCATTAAACTAGACATCCCCAGTTCCTGCAACCGTTCTTCATATGTTTTAGTCTCCAGTCCCCTAATCATCTTTGTTGCTCTTCTCTGCACTCTTTCTAGAATCTCCACATCTTTTCTACATCGTGGCGACCAGAACTGAATGCAAATATTCCAAGTGTGGCCTTACCAAGGCATTATAAAGTGGTATTAACCCTTCACGTGATCTTGATTCTATCCCTCTGTTGATGCAGCCTAGAACTGGGTTGGCTTTTTTGGCAGCTGCTGCACAGGGCTGGCTCCTATTTAAATGGTTGTCCACTAGGACTCCAAGATCCCCCTCACAGTTACTACTACTGAGCAAGGTACCACCTATACTGTACCTGTGCATTTGGGTTTTCCAACGTAGGTGCAGCATCTTAATTTTCATACTTCTGAACTGAATCTGGTTCGATAGGATCCAATGCTCAAGTCTTTCCAGATCCTATAGGATCTTGAATCTGTCTTCCAAAGTATTTGCAATTCTCTCCATCCATAGAGGGACCTTGAAATGAAAAGCTTCTTCAAGCCTAGAAGATGCCTCTCTGTGTATCTTGCAGTCTTGGAGACCAAAGTCTTCTTCTATATATGACATGGCTTGGCAACAGATTCCTGTTGGGCCTTGTGATCTCTGTGATGCAATCTTGGTTTGAGGGGGGGGGGGGGGGGCTTTCCTGTAGCTCCCAAGATGTTGGGCCTCTAGAAAGTGTGCAGAGAAGAGCAACAAAGAGGATTAGGGGACTGGAGGCTAAAACATAGGAAGAACGGTTGCAGGAACTGGGTATGTCTAGTTGAATGAAAAGAAGGACCAGGGGAGACATGATAGCAGTCTTCCAATATCTCAGGAGTTGCCACAAAGAAGAGGGAGTCAAGCTATTCTCCAAGGCACCTGAAGGCCAGAGAAGGAATAATGGATGGAAATTGAACAAGGAGAGAATCAACATGGAAATAAGGAGAAATTTCCTGACAGGGAGAGCAATCAACCCATGGAACAGAAGATGCCTTCAGAAGTTGTGGGAGCTTCATCACTGGAGGCTTACAAGAAGAGACTGGACTTCCATTGGTCAGAAATGGTGTAGGGTCTCCTGTTTGGGCAGGGGGGTTGGACTAGATGACCTCCAAGCTCCCTTCCAACTCTGTTAAATACCCCACCCTTGTTCTCCATCCTCCAAATCGTCATTTCTCTCAGCTGACCTCCGCATGGCGTGTCCAGCCGGTTGCAGCCAACAGATTGCAGCCTCGTCTCCATCCGTCTCTCCCCCCCCGCCCCCTCTGTTGGTGTTCCTTGTTTTACTAGCGAGCGGAGCGGAGAAAAGTGGAACATTTATAAATATAACTGGGTTTGCATGAGCTGCTGTAAGCAAGCTTCATCTGGCAGCGTTGGCCGGCATGGCGCGGTGCCTCTCGTTTGCCGTTGCAAGAAGAAAACATTGATTATTTTGCAATGCTGTAGAGAATCCAAAGAGAAAAATCCAGCCATCTGTAGGGGCCTTAAGAGGAAAAGAAAAGAAAAGAAAAAACAAAACCTGGGCCTCTCCCAAGCATCGCCCATCAATCGGTTGAAAAAGGATTTACTATTGATTTGCAAAGGGACACGGTGGCTCAGTGGCTGAGATGCTGAGCTTGTCGATCAGAAAGGTCGGCAGTTCAGCGGTTCGAATAATAGACTTTTTCACGCTTGTGACCATAGCAACAGCCCCGGGCGGGGTGGTGGTCACGTGATCAAAATTCAAAGGCTTGGCAACTGGCATGTACTTACGACAGTTGCAGCATCCCGGGGTCACGCGATCCCCTTTTGCGACCGTCGGACAAGCAAAGTTGACGGGGAAGCCAAATTCGCTTAACAGCTAAATGATCAACTGCAGGGATTCGCTTAGCAACCGGGGCAAGGAAGGTCATAAAGTGGGGTAAAACTCACTGAGCAAATGCTTCCCTTAGCAACAGAAATTTTGGGCTCAACTGTGGTTGTGTTGAGGACTAGCTGCCTGCATGTTCTAATACAATTAAAATGATTATTGGGAGCTTGGCTCACCCCAGAATTGAAATTTCGGGAGGGGAGTATGGTGAGAGGCCCAAACGACTCGCATTTATGATGGCCGCAGTTTCTTGGGATGACGTGATCCCCTTTTGCGACCTTCTGGGAAGTCAAAGGGGAAGCCGCATTCGCTTAACAACCATGTTACTCACTTAACAACCACAGTGATTCACTTAACAACAGTGGCAGGAACGCCCACTTAATAAGTCTGACTTAGCAATGGAAACCTTGGGCTCCCTTGTGGTCATAATTCAAGAACTTCCTGTAGCTCCTGCGGTGTTGGACAAAGGTGTCATATTTTCTTGCAGTAAGAAAAAAGAGAATAAAGATTGAGGGATCCTTAGTGCTCTCTGACCTTGGTGGTTTTCTTGCAGGCATTTAATGACTCAACTAGGTAACATCTTCAGGATGGAAGGAAGGAAGGAAGGAAGGAAGGAAGGAAGGAAGGAAGGAAGGAAGGAAGGAAGGAAGGAAGGAAGGAAAAGGGGAGGGAGGAAACTGGGAAGGAGGAAGAAAAAGGAAGGAATAGGAAGGAAGGAAGAAAGAAAGAGGGAGGGAGGAGAAGGAAGGAAGAAAGGAAAAGGGGAGGGAGGAAACGGAAGGAGGAAGGAAAAGGAAGGAATAGGAAGGAAGGAAGAAAGAAAGAGGGAGGGAGAAGGAAGGAAGGAAGGAAGGAAGGAAGGAAGAAAGGAAAGGGGGAGGGAGGAAACTGGGAAGGAGGAAGGAATAGGAAGGAAGGAAGGAAGAAAGAAAGAAAGAAAGGGGGGAGGGAGGAGAAGGAAGGAAGGAAAAGGGGAGGGAGGAAACTGGGAAGGAGGAAGGAAAAGGAAGCAATAGGAAGAAAGAAAGAAAGAAAGAAAGAAAGAAAGAAAGAAAGAAAGAAGAGGAGGAAGGAAGGAAGGAAAAGGGGAGGGAGGTAACTGGGAAGGAGGAAGCAATAGGAAGGAAGGAAGGAAGAAAGAAAGAAAGAAAGAAAGAAGGGGGGAGGGAGGAGAAGGAAGGAAGGAATAGGGAGGGAGGGAGAGAAAGAAAGTAAAAGAAAGAGGGAGGAGGGAGAAGGAAGGAAGGAAGGAAAATGGGAGGGAGGAAACTGGGAAGGAGGAAGGAAAAGAAAGGAATAGGGAAGGAAGGAGAAAGGAGGAGAAGTAAGGAAGGAAGGAAGGAAGGAAAAGGTGAGGGAGGAAACTGGGAAGGAGGAAGGAATAGGAAGGAATGGGAAGAAAGAAAGAAGAAAGAGGGAGGGAGGAGAAGGAAGGAAGGAAGGAAAAGGGCAGGGAGGAAACTGAGAAGGAAAAAGAAGGAATAGGGAGGGAGAAAGAAAGAAAGAGGGTGGGAGGAGAAGGAAGGAAGGAAAAGGGAGGGAGGAAGCTTGGAAGGAGATGGAATAGGAAGAAAGAAAGGAAAGAAAGAAAGAAAGAAAGAAAGAAAGAAAGAAAGAAAGAAAAAGAGGCAAGGAGAGAGGAGAAGGAAGGAAGGGAAAGGGAGGGAGGAAGGAATAGAAAGAAAGAAAAGAAAGAAAGAAAGAAAGGGAGGGAGAAGAAGGAAGGAATGAAAAGGGGAGGGAGGAAACTGGGAAGGAGGAAGGAAAAGGTAGGAAGAGGAAGAAAGAAAAAAGAAAGGGGGAGGGAGGAGAAGGAAGGAAGGAAGGAAGGAAGGAAAAGGGGAGGGAGGAAGGAAAAGGAAGGAATAAGGAAGGAGGGAGAAAGAAAGAAAAAGAACTTTGGGGTACTTGATGTTATCTGAGCTTGGTGGTTTCCTTGCTCAAACTAGGTAACATCATCAGTGCTAGAAGGAACTAATTATAAACAGAGAGCAAACTCCCCTCTCTTCTAACACTGATGACGTTCCCTAGTTGGGTCATGAAACGTCTGCAAGAAAACCACCCAGCTCAGAGAGCACCAAGGGCTCCCCCCTGTCAACCCTCAGCCTCAAATATATTCTCCTTTATTAGAAATAAAGATGGTCAGCTGGACTTAACAGTTCCTTCCGAAACCCGTTCTGATGTGCTGTTTTCCAGATATCTCGGATGACAAGCCCTATTATCCTCTGAGCGGGGGATCATGGAAGGCCTGGTACTCCAAGGTATCAAGAAGGAATTCTAGAATCTAGAATTGAAGCTGGAAGGGAGCTTGGAGGCCTTGTAGTCCATCCCCTCCTTGCTCAAGTACCATTTCAGACAAGGGACTGAAAGCACAATTTGAAAAAAATAAAAACACATTTCTACACACTTACTAGGACCCCAAAATCATTGCCATCCTGTGTGGGTTGAAGGACTCCATGGATCATGGCTGCATGTGATTGATTGATTGATTCATCCATCCATCCATCCATGGAATGACCAATGAATTGATCGATTCTCCATGCTGCCTGTGGAAGTCCATCCTTCAACTCACCTAACAATTGTCCCGCTTAGCAACAGAAATTTTGGGGTCCCTTTTGGTTGTAAGACGCGGACGATCCGTAAACCATAAAAAAAAAATTAAGCAGCAAAATTTCCTCTTTCCCCCCTAGGAACTGAGCGATGTCTCGCCCCGCCTGGCTGCCCCCCAAGAACCCCAGTGAGCCGGTGGGGCACGTCACCGCAAGGATGGAGACCACCCACGCATTTGGCACCCCCAGCATTTCCATATCCACACAGCAGACCCCCAAAAAATTTGCTCCGGTGGTAGCCCCCAAGCCGAAATACAATCCTTACCGGGCAGGAGAACTAGAAGGTAAGATTTTTTTTCGCTTATTTTTGCAAATTGCATCCTTTTCTTTCTTTCTTTCTTTCTTTCTTTCTTTCTTTCTTTCTTTCTTTCTTTCTCTCTTTCTCTCTTTCTCTCTCTCTCTCTCTCTCTCTCTCTGTCTCTGTGTCTGTGTCTGTGTCTGTCTCTCTGTCTCTCTCTGTTTCTCTCTGTCCCATTCTCTCTCTGTCTGTCTGTCTGTCTGTCTCTATCTTTCATACTTGTAGATATTAAGAACCAGAAAATCCAGGGAAACGTTGGATAAAAAGCTTGTTTGCGGACTGTGTGTGTGAGAGTGTGTGTGTGTTTAAGTACAAGAGACAGAGAAAGAGATAACAATTGTAACTGGAACGAAAATGCGAGGTTTGAAGACGGGAAAAATTAATTGCGCTTCTGTGCCTCTTTTATAATGGAACTTGAGAAAAAAATTTTTATCGTAGCATTTGAGGGTTCTTTTTTTTTTAACAAGCTGTCCTTGGGGCCAGGGGTGTGTGGGTGGAAAAAATTACATACACACCCATACATTTTTTTTAAAAAAAAGACCTTGTCCATTACATTGAAATAGCTCGAATTGTGGAGTCCAGAATAAAAATGGATTTTTCCATCTTCTGTCGGCTGTGGGGGAACAGACTTTGCTGCGTGAGTGTGTTTGTGTGTTTTTGCATCGAGAACTGAAGCTCGACTTGACCTCAAGGGATTTTAACAATACCCCGACCAGACTTTGCTCCAATTTCTTCAGCAAAGAATGACAAAACTGTAAAACTGAGTTGGAGACCAGAGGAAGGGAGGCTGTCGGCTATGTCTCCATTCTCGTAATTCTCGCCAGGTAGCTTTAATTGCACCCGAGAAGTGAAAGTATTCAAGCAGGGAAAGTTTCATCCCTAAACCATGAAGTCTGCCTCTTCCTTTTAAAAATAAAATAAAATAAAGCAAGCTTATTCTTGTCCTATCTGCAAGGGACTTTCCTTTCCTTCTAAATTGCAAAATTGCCGGAGAAGGCATGGGGACGGAGTCAAGCGAGGAACCAGCCTAGAATTCCCTACGTAGCCACAAATGTACAAAGTCCAATCCACTTTTTCTGACTCCTAGTGGGTGCTAAATGTTATCCCACAAGTGCTTTATTCCCCAAAAGGCAGCTGGACTTTTGGTTCCCCCCACCCACCCAAAGTCTCGTGCTTATGACGGTTGCAGTGTCCTGCTATAATGACATCCCCTTTTGTGACCTTCTGACCCACAAAATCAGTGAAGGAAGCCAAATTTAAAGCTGCAGTGATTCATTTAAGAAGAGGATTAACAAGAAAGGTTGTAAAATGGGGTGGAACCTGCTTAACAACTGTCATGCTTGGCAATGGAGACTTTGAGCTCCATCCAGGGCAAGTCGAGGACGAGTATTTCCAACTGGAGAGGCCAGCCACAGAGAAGTCACTGCGAGAGAGGCCCAGAAGAAGAGGAGGAAAAGGAGGAGGAGGAGGAGGAGGAAGAAGAAGAAAAGAAGGAGAAGGAGATGATCAAGATCAAGATCATCAACAACAACATCAACAGAGATGGAAGGGATCTTGGAGATCTTCTAGTCTAACCCCCTGCTCAAGCAGGAAACCCTATACCATCTCAGACAAGTGGCTGTCCAATCTCCTTTTAAAAACCAGCTCCCACAACTTCTGGTGGCAAGCTGTTCCACAGATGAATTGTCCTCACTGTTTCTCCTTAATTCCAGGTTGCTTCTCTCCTTGATTAGTTTCCACCCATTTCCTCCCTCCCTCCCCCCTCCCTTCCTTCTAGAATCATAGAACTGCAAGGGACCTCAGAGGTCCTCTAGTCCAACCCCCTGCTCAAGCAGGAGACTCTGTACCATATCAAACAAGTGGCCCTCCAGTATCTTCTTTAAAACCTCCAGTGATGAAGCACCCACAACTTCTAGTGGCAAGTAGTTCCACTGGCTAATTGTCCTCACTGTTAGGAAGATTCTCCTTAATTCCAGGTTGCTTGTCTCCTCGGTTAGTTTCCATCGATTGTTACTCGTCCTGCCTTCCGGTGCTTTGGACTATAAACCGACCCCCTCTTCTTTGGGGCAGCCCCTCAAACACTGGAAGTCTGCTATCATGTCTCCCTTAGTCCTTTTTTTTCTCTAGACTGGCCAAATCCAAATCCCGCAACCGTTCCTTGTATGATTTTGGGGGGAGGCTTCTGTCTCCCCTCCCCAGAAAACAACCCGGGGGCATTCAGAAATGAGGACCCTCCGGAGGCCTCTTCTCGGGGCCTCCAGCTAAAACTCACCTTGGCAAATTGGATTTTTTCTTATTATTATTATTTACGAACAGTTCTAACACCGGAGGCTTTCCTGCTACGTGGGACCCAATTGTCATTTTTATCAGCAAAAAATCCGTCTTCTTTACCTCCGGCCAAGTTTCATTTTCTTCTTCACTTTCCTCCCAGCAGTTTTCCATCCTGACTGCAGAGAGGAAAAATTGGATATTATGAACAGATTTAATTGAGACGCGCACAGAGAGAGGCCGGGATGGCATCGCTTTATAGGCTTCTGGGGCTGATTTGTGATATGTTCACGTGTCTGTCTGTGTGTGTGTCTGTGTGTGTTTTAAGAGGTCTATTTGGCATACCATAAATAGCTGGCTGGGGAATTCTGGGAATTGAAGCCCACGGGTCTTAAAGGTGCCAAGTTTGGGGACCCCTGCCATATATGAAAAGAAAAAAAATAGAATAATACAATAGCAGAGTTGGAAGGGACCTTGGAGGTCTTCTAGTCCAACCCCCTGCCTAGGCAGGAAACCCTATACCGTTTCAGACAAATGGCTATCCAACCTCTTCTTAAAGACTTCCAGTGTTGGGGCATTCACAACTTCTGGAGGCAAGCTGTTCCACTGATTAATTGTTCTAACTGGCAGGAAATTTCTCCTCAGTTCTAAGTTGCTTCTCTCCTTGATTAGTTTCCACCCATTGCTTCTTGTTCTACCCTCAGGTGCCTTGGAGAATAGTTTGACTCTCTCTTCTTTGTGGCAACCCCTGAGATATTGGAAGACTGCTATCATGTCTCCCCTGGTCCTTCTTTCTATTAAACTAGACATACCCAGTTCCTGCAACCGTTCGTCATATGTTTTACCCTCCAGTCCCCTAATCCTCTTTGTTGCTCTTCTCTGCACTCTTTCTAGAGTCTCCACATCTTTTCTACATCGTGGTGACCAAAACTGAATGCAGATATTCCAAGTGTGGCCTTACCAAGGCCTTATAAAGTGGTATTAACCCTTCACGTGATCTTGATTCTCTCCCTCTGTTACAATACAATACAATAGTAGAGTTGGAAGGGACCTTGGAGGTCTTCTAGTCCAACCCCCTGCCTAGGCAGAAAACCCTATACTGTTTCAGACAAATGGCTATCCAACATCTTCTTAAAGACTTCCAGTGTTGGGGCATTCACAACTTCTGGAGGCAACTTCTGTTCCACTGATTAATTGTTCTATGGATGCAGCCTAGAACTGTGTTGGCTTTTTTGGCAGCTGCTGAACACTGCTGGCTCCTATTTAAATGGTTGTCCACTAGGACTCCAAGATCCCTCTCACAGTTACTACTATTGAGCACGGTATCACCTATACTGTACCTGTGCATTTCATTTTTGTTGCCTAAATGTAGAACCTTACTCTTTTCACCATTGAATTTCATTTTATTAGATAGTGCCCAATGTTCAAGTTTGTCAAGATCCTTCTGTATCTTAAGCCTCTCTTCTGGAGTGTTGGCTATTCCTGCCAGCTTGGTGTCATCTGCAATATCTTTTTTAGCTTTCAAAAAAGCTAAATTAAAGTTGCAATCTCTGGCATTCAAGGAAGGTCAAATGTCCTTTCTTCTTCTTCTTCTTCTTCTTCTTCTTCTTCTTCTTCTTCTTCTTCTTCTTCTTCTTCTTCTTCTTCTTCTTCTTCTTCTTCTTCTTCTTTTTTGTGGTTAAACAAAAACGGAAAAGATTTGAACGGAATCCATAGCGCGAGCGGTTATAGTCCTTGACTTGCGACCTCCTGCTTCGTGCATTCAGAGTTACAACAGCGCTGAAAAAAAGGGACTTACGACCACTTTTGGGGGCCACGAGAAGCAAAAACTTCTTCAAAGAAAAACCAGAATGTCCAGTTGCCTTTTTAAAAAAGCAACTTTGGGATCATTTATGACCAGTTTTCTCACAACTGTGGCAGCATTCCCATGATCGCCTGATCGAAATTTAGACGAATGGGATTAAAGCTCACTTAACAACTGTCTTACTTTGTGGTGGAAATTTTGGGCTCAATAGGCGCCATAATTCAAGGACTAGTTGTAGAGTCGTGGCGTTGCATACCTAAACTGCAAGAGGCTATGTGGTGAGTTTTACTGGATGAGGATGGGATGGGATAGGAATAAAATTAGAATAAATATTGGAGGACAGAATAGGGGATGGGACAGGAGAGGAGAGGAGGGGACAGAACAGAACAGAGGATAGGACAGGAATGGAATAGGAATAGAGAATGGGAATGGAAATGGAGCAGAATAAAGAAACACTGAGAAACTGATCGGTTATCAGAAACGGATGGTCAAACTTGCATCTCTCTATTAATACTTCCAGCCAGCTGGGATTAAGAGACAAGCTTTATCTGAATTAACTTCTATTAATTTACCACCGCTAATTGCTTTTTAACTCTGTACAGTTCTACACCAACCTCCATTTTTTTTGCTGGACCTAGAAGAATTTTATGGTTCTACAGGATATTACCAGATCTGGCTGGGCAAATTCCAGTATAATTGCATACTGATTTGATTTTGTCTCCACAACTCATTGAAATCGGTTGTTACACCGGTTGAATCCCACCACTGCCCACCATTGGCACAAAGCTGTAACTTGCCGTCTTTTAATTTCCACGGTGCCATTCTGCAAACACACACACACACACACACACACACACACACACACACACACACCTGCAGCAATGAGGTAGAGAAAATGAGAGGGACTTTGAAGTCCTAGTGGACGATCCCTTAAACACGAGCCAGCCGTGTGGGGCAATAGCCCAAAAAAAGCTAATACAGTCCTGGGTTGCATAAAGAGAGGCAAAGGATCAAGATCACACGAAGGATTACTACTGCTTTGCAAAACCTTAGTAAGGCCACCCCTGGAATCCTGCATCCAGTTTTGGTCACCACATTACAAAAAAGATGTGGAGACTTTGGGAAAAGTGCAGAGAAGAGCAACTGAGACGATGAAAGGCCTGGAGGCTAAAACATACGAAGGACGGCTGCAGGATTTGGGTTGGGCCAGTCCAGAGAAAAGAAGGACCAGGGGGGACATGATAGCAGTGTTCCAGTATTTGTGGGGCTGCCACAAAGAAGAGGGTGTGTGTGTCAAATTTCTCCAAAGCACCTGAAGAGAAGCAACTTGGAATTAAGGTGAAACTTCCTAACAGTGAGGACTATTAACTTGTGCCACCAGAAGTTCTGGGTGCTCCCATACTGGAGGTTTTTAATAAGAGATTAAAGGTTAGACTAGAAGACCTCCAGGGTCCTTTCCATCTCTTCTCTCTTCTCTTCTCTTCTCTTCTCTTCCCTTCCCTTCCCTTCCCTTCCCTTCCATTCCATTTCATTTCACCCCATTCTTTCTCCTCTCCTCTCCTCTTCCTTTCCATTCCACTCCATTCTCTCTTCTCTTCCTTTCCCTTCCCTTCCCCTCCCACTTTTCTCCCTTTCTTCTTCTCCTCCTTCTCCTTCACCACCACCTCCTCTTCCTCCTCCATCCTCCTCCTCCTCCTTCTTCTCCCTTCTCCCCTTTTCAAAATGCAGCCTTGGGACAACTCTGAAATGCAAGTTAATATCGCCAGAGTCTTGTGCAGTGATTCATCGCCCCCCTCTCTTTGTCCCGTCGGTGAACCCCTTCGAGATTAATTTGGGCGAAAGAACAAACAAATAAGCAACCCCCTTCCCCCCCAACCACCCACTCGGCGGTGCTCAAAAAGGAAGGAAACTGTTAAAAACCTGACATACTTGAGAATGGAACGAAATCTCTCTCTCTCTTTTTTTTTTTTCTTTTTTTCTTTTTTGGAACGAACATCGCTTACCAGCTATATTAAACCTGTTTTGAAGGAAAGATAAAGGGTAACTCTAGTTATATTTATTCCTGGGTGTTGGTGCTTAATTAACGGTGCAGCAGCCTTCTAGCTTTAAAAAAAATTAAATTCATTTGCCTTGAAAACTCAGAAAGATATCGAGTTTGCTTTTCAGTTTCTCTGATTGTTAGATCGTCTCCTCTCCAGGTTGGATGGTTGGAAAAAAAGAAGATGACTATTTGTGGATAAAGGTAGTCTTCGACATACAACACTTCACTTAGTGACCGTTCAAAGTTATGACGACACTGAAAAAAGTGACTTCGGACCGTTTTTCACACTTACGACCATATCATGTCAAAATTCAGAGGCTTGGCAACTGGCATGTACTTAGGTCGGTTGTGGTGTCCCGGGGTCACCTGCGACCTTCTGACAAGCAAAGTCAATGGGGAAGCCAGATTCGCTTAACAACCGTGTTATTAACTTAACAACTTCAGTGATTCACTTAGCAACGGTGGTCAGAAAGTTCGTAAAATGCAGCAGAACTCACTTCACAACTGTCTCGCTTAGCAACGAAAAGATTTGGGCTGAATTGCGGTCCTAAGTTGAGGACTACCTAGTATCTGTGATCAAAGACTTGGATGATGTATCTCCCAACCTTGAAGCAAATCTATGGATGTTGACTTGGAAGTTCCATCAGGGAGATCCGGACATCCATTCCGCGGGAGGATTAAAACAGATTTTATTGAGATGGGATCTAAGGAGAATATAGAGTTGATGATAAAGTCGGAAGGGACCTTGGAGGTCTTCTAGTCCAACCCCCTGCTGCAGCAGGAGACCCTATGCCAGGGGTGTCCAAACTTGGGAACTTTAAGACTTGTGGACTTCAACTCCCAGAATTCCCCAGCCAGCCTGGGGAATTCTGGGAGTTGAAGTCCACAAGTCTTAAAGTTCCCAAGTTTGGACACCCCTGCCCTATGCCATTTCAGATAAATGGCTGTCCAGTCTCTTTTTAAAAACTGCCAGTGATGAAGCACCTACAACTTCTGGTGGCAAGCTGTTCCACTGGTTGATTGTCCTCATTGTTAGGAAGTTTTGCCTTAGTTCTAGGTTGCTTCTCCCCATGGTGAATTTCCATCCATTGTTACTCGTCTTGCCTTTTGGTGCTTTGAAAAATAGTTTGAGCCCCTCCTCTTTCTGAGAGCCCCTCAGGTATAAGAACCCTGCTATCATGTCTCCCCTCGTCCTTCTTTTCTCTAGACAAGACATACCCAATTCCTGCAGCCGTCCTTCATGTGTCTATGGCGATTCTCCCTCATCCAGATCATTTTTCCCCCCCAAGAGGCAAGTGGACTTTCTGGTTCTTCTTTTGAAGACGTTTCGCTTCTCATCCAGGAAGCTTCTTCAGCTCTGACTGGAGGGTGGGGAAATGGAAGGAAGTCAGTCAGAGCTGAAGAAGCTTCTTGGATGAGAAGTGAAACGTCTTCAAAAATATAAAAAAACAAGAAAATCCAGTTGCCTCTTGAAAAAAGCATCTCAGGACGTTTTGACTGTTCTCGTTCTTCTCTGTAATTTCCCTATTTTTCTGGTGTTTCAAAATCCTGATTGCCAAAGCCCCCTTGGTTTCTGATGCAAGGAACCAAGAGGTTGCATCCCATTTTAAGATTTGTTCTTGATTTTGCAGACTGAACAGATGTCCAGTCTTTCTTGAAAAACTCCAGCGATGAAGCAGCCCCAACTCAGAACTGCAAGCTGTTCCACGGATTAATTGTTCTAACTGTCAAGAAATTCCTCCTCAGTTCTAAGTTGCTTCTCTCCTTGATGAGTTTCCACCCGTTGCTTCTTGTTCTGCCCTCAGGTGCCTTGGAGAATAGCTTGACTCCCTCTTCTTTGTGGCAACCCCTGAGATATTGGAAGGCTGCTATCATGTCTCCCCTAGTCCTTCTTTCTCTTAAGCTAAACATACCCAGTTCCTGCAATCATTTTTTTTAGCTTTTTAGCCTCTAGTCTCCTGAACATCAGAAATCAAGAGACGCTTGCTCCTGGGGAAGAAAGCCATGGCAAATCTAGGCAGCAGACTAAAAAGCAGAGACATCACCCAGCCAACAAAAGTGCGCCTAGTCAAGGCTTTGGTTTTCCCAGTTGCAATGGATGGCTGTGAATGTTGGACCCTAAGGAAGGCTGAGAATGGAGGCCTCTGAACTCTGGTGCTGGAGAAGAGTCCTGCATTGAGTCCCTTGGACTGCAAGGCCATCCAACCGGTCAGTCCTGGAGGAGATCCACCCTGACTGCTCTTTAGAAGGCCAGATCCTGAAGAGGAAACTCAAAGACTTTGGCCAACTAATGAGAAGGAAGAAGGACTCCCTGGAGAAGAGCCTCATGTTGGGAACGATGGAGGGCAAAAGAAGAAGAAGGGGACGGCAGAGAAGGAGGTGGCTGGATGGAGTCACCCAAGCAGTCGGTGTGAGCTTTAATGGACTCCAGGGGATGGAAGAGGACAGGAAGTCCTGGAGGAACATGGTCCATGGAGAAGCAACTTAGAACTAAGGAGAAATTTCCTGACAGCTAGAACAATGAATCAGTGGAACAGAAATTGCCTCCAGAAGTTGTGAATGCCCCAACACTGGAAGTCTTTAAGAAGATGTTGGATAGCCATCTGTCTGGAACGGTGTAGGGTTTCCTGCCTAGGCAGGGGATTGGACTAGAGGACCTCCAAGGTCCCTTCCAACTCTGCTATTGTATTGTATTGTATAAAAGAAGAAGAAGGGGATGGCAGAGAAGGAGGTGGCTGGATGGAGTCACGGAAGCAGCCGGCGTGAGCTTCAATGGACTCCAGAGGATGGTAGAGAACAGGAAGGCCTGGAGGAACATTGTCCATGGGGTCGCAGTGGGTCGGAGACGACTTCATGACTAACAAACAACTCATGATCATCTTTGTTGCTCTTCTCTGTACTTTTTCCAAACATTTTTTTAATATTGTGGCCAAAACCGGATGCAATATTCCAAGTGTGGTCTTACCAAGGCATCATAAAGTAGCATTAACACTTCATGCATTCTTCACCTTCAGCTCCATGCATTCATGCAACAAAATGATGCTCTAACCAAGCGACAGCATTACGGTAAAAGTCAAAATCACAGAATCCTAGATCTGGAAGGGGCCTTGGAGATCTTCTAGTCCAATCTCTGCCCAGGGCAGGAGTCTTATTCCATCCCAGACAAGTGGTTGTCCAATCTCTTCTTAAAAGCCTCCAGAGATGGGAGCACCCACAACTTTGGGTGGCAAACGGGTTAATTGTCCTCCCTGTCAGGAAGTTTCTCCTTAGTTCTAGGTTGCTTCTCTCCTTGATTAGTTTCCATCCATTGCTTCTTCTTCTGCCTTCTTTGGTGCTTTGGAGAATAGGTTGACCCTCCCTCTTCTTTGGGCAGCCCCTCAAATATTGGAAGATGCTCTCCTGTCCCCCCTGGTCCTTCTTTTCTCTAGACTGGCCAAAGCCAAATCCTGCAGCTGTTCTTCATATGTTCAATCATCTTAGTTGCTCTTCTCTGCACTTTTTCCAAAGTCTCCACATCTTGTGACTTTGGAAAAGGGACATGCAA
Source organism: Natrix helvetica (assembly GCF_964273705.1). Classification (NCBI taxonomy): domain Eukaryota; kingdom Metazoa; phylum Chordata; class Lepidosauria; order Squamata; family Natricidae; genus Natrix; species Natrix helvetica. Next base: position 2,233,106 of record NC_138551.1, on the reverse strand, counting down.
CACATTAGCCAAATGGGGGGGGGGGGGGCATCGGAGCCCCACGAAGCTGGAGGTCCAACTGGCCAGATTGCAGAGGGGGGAAGGGGGGGAGGGGTCCATGATTCGATCCGGGATCCTGGTGTTTCTTTGTGAGGTTTTTGGCGGGGCTGTGTTGCGCGCATTTGCTGCTGTTTGTTGCCACCACCAGGTCAATGGAGAAGGGAGAGTGTGATCTTCGGTTCCTTAGCAACCAGCCCCAGGAGAAAGAACCCCTTGCACAGACACACAGCTACACAAACACACATGCACACACACAAATGGAGGCCTCTTGGAGCGAAGAAAGGGGAAAGTTTCCATGGGGGTCTTTTTGGCCCCGTCCCAAAGGAGACTGGGGGAGCATAATTCTGCCACACCAGTGGGACTCCGCCCTGCCCCTACAATGGCTCTCTCGTCTGCGGAGGGGATGTGCTACTTTGGGGGAGGAAAGGTGTGCAGACGTGATATCCAAACTAGGAGAAACTCTCCGAAGGAAGGAAGGAAGGAGAGAAAGAAGGAAGGAAGGAAGCCATCCTCTATGCAGCTTCAAAGATGGCTTGTAGAGATCTGGAGTGGGGCTGCAAGGGATCGCAAGGAGGGGTTTTCCCGTGGGGAGGTGATTCTGGTTTGGGATCTCCTGGCAGACAATTGTTTGGAGATGCAGGAAATGCCAAATGGGCTGGGAGAAATTAGGCTGGTCCACCCTACAGGCCCCCTAGTTGAGATGTAGAATATACTCAAGCGTTTCCTTTCCTTCCTTCCTTCCTTCCTTCCTTCCTTCCTTCCTTCCTTCCTTCCTTCCTTCCTTCCTTCTCTCCTGTATCCTATGTCCTCCTCCTTCTCTACCCCTCCCCCATTCCTAATTCCCTCTCCTCCCCTCTTCTCTCCTTCCTTCCTTCCTTCCTTCCTTCCTTCCTTCTTTCCTTCCTTCTCTCCTGTGTCCTCTCTCCTCCTTCTCTTCTACCCCTCCCTCCCTTCCTAACTCCCTCCCCTCTTCTCCCCTTCCTTCTTTCCTTCCTCCCCCTCCAACTTCTCTTCCTCCTCCCTCCCTCCCTTCCTCCCTCCCTCCCTCCTCCTCTCCCTTCCTTCCTTTCTTCTCCTCCCCATTCCTTCCTTCCTACTCCCTCCCTCTTCCTCCTCCTTTTCTTCCTTCATTCCCTCCCTCCCTCCTCCTTCTCTCCCTGTTCCTTTCTTCCTCCCTCCCTCCCTCCCTCCTCCCTTCTTCTCCTCTTCGTCTCCCACTCCTCCCTCCCTCCTCTCCTCATCCACCCATCCATCCGTCCGTCCTCTGAGGCGTTAAAGCAAACGTCAAAGTGGCAGGAAAAAAAGAAAAGAGTTTGCTACTGTACAATACGGAGGATTTTTTTTTTGTTGCCTGTTTTTTCTTTAGTTAGAGTGGAAAAAACGCACACATGGAGCCGTTTTCACCAGATGGGACACGGTGGCAAATTATGTCGGAACAAACTGTAGTTCCAGTTTGATGGGCCGTAATTTGTTGATGTGTGAGAGGTCCGTTTTTTTCTTTTCTTTGCAAGCGATGAAAACATTTATTTATGTGTCAAGATGCTCCCTGTTCTTCGAAATCCACATTCCACTACCTGGCAGCAGACCCCAAAGTGGAGATAGGATCACATCAGATCTGCCGGGGTCTCTTGGTGGGATGGCATGGCTCTCTTTCAGAGAGGCTTCCCTTTTGATTTGGGCCAGGGGTTAGACTGGATGGCCTTGAGGGTCTCTTCTAATACTTGTGAGTTGCAAAGTTGTGTCTGACCCACTGCGACCCCATGGACAACGTTCCTCCAGGCCTTCCTGTCCTCTTCCATCCCCTGAAGCCCATTGAAGCTCACACCGACTGCTTCAGGGACTCCACCCAGCCACCTCCTTCTCTGCCATCCCCTTCTTCTTCTTTTGCCCTCCATCGTTCCCAGCATGAGGCTCTTCTCCAGGGAGTCCTTCCTTCTCATTAGTTGGCCAAAGTACTTGAGATAGATAGATGATAGATGATAGATAGATAGATAGATAGATAGATAGATAGATAGATGATAGATAGATAGATAGATAGATAGATAGATAGATAGATAGATAGATGATAGATGATAGATAGATAGATAGATAGATAGATAGATAGATAGATAGATAGATGTTATTAGTTGCGAAGTCGTGTCCGACCCTTTGCGACCCCATGGACAACGTTCCTCCAGGCCTTCCTGTCCTCTCTCATCCTCCGGAGTCCATTGAAGCTCACACCGACTGCTTGGGTGACTCCATCCAGCCACCTCCTTCTCTGCCGTCCCCTTCTTCTTCTCTTGCCCTCCATCGTTCCCAGCATGAGGCTCTTCTCCAGGGAGTCCTTCCTTCTCATTAGTTGGCCAAAGTACTTGAGATAGATAGATGATAGATGATAGATAGATAGATAGATAGATAGAATAGATAGATAGATAGAGATAGAATAGATAGATAGATAGAATAGATAGATAGATAGAGATAGAAGCCACCTCCTTCTCTGCCATCCCCTTCTTCTTCTTTTGCCCTCCATCCTTCCCAGCATGAGGCTCTTCTCCAGGGAGTCCTTCCTTCTCCTTAGGTGGCCAAAGTACTTGAGATAGATAGATGATAGATGATAGATAGATAGATAGATAGATAGATAGATAGATAGATGATAGATAGATAGATAGATAGATAGATAGATGATAGATAGATAGATAGATAGATAGATAGATAGATAGATAGATAGATGTTATTAGTTGCGAAGTCGTGTCCGACCCTTTGCGACCCCATGGACAACGTTCCTCCAGGCCTTCCTGTCCTCTCTCATCCTCCGGAGTCCATTGAAGCTCACACCGACTGCTTGGATGACTCCATCCAGCCACCTCCTTCTCTGCCGTCCCCTTCTTCTTCTCTTGCCCTCCATCGTTCCCAGCATGAGGCTCTTCTCCAGGGAGTCCTTCTTCCTTCTCATCAGGTGGCCAAAGTCTTTGAGTTTCCTCTTCAGGATCTGGCCTTCTAAAGAGCAGTCAGGGTTGATCTCCTCTAGGACTGACCGGTTGGATGGCCTTGCAGTCCAAGGGACTCAATGCAGGAGTCTTCTCCTCCAGCACCAGAGTTCAAAGGCCTCCATTCTTTGGCGCTCAGCCTTCCTTACGGTCCAACCTTCACAGCCATCCATTGCAACTGGGAAAACCAGTTCCAATATTAGGCAGCTGCAATTCTGTGGCATCATTTTTAACCCAAGAAATTTGAAGATGCAGCCACCAAGAAATTATTTTCTCCGGGCTGCATCATTTGAGGTTCTTCTCCTGTTGGGGAAATGGAGAAAAAACACTGTTTCTTTTATCACAACTGAAGTTGTGTCTTTTCCATCTACATTTAATGATTGTTAGCAAGAGAGGCATTTGAATTCTTCTCTTTCTTTTCTTTTTCCTTCTCTCCTCTCCTCTCCCTTTCCTTCCTTCTCCCTTCCTCTCTCTTTTCTCCCTCCCCTTCCCTTCCCTGATTCCCTGCCCCCAAATCTGCTTTTCAAATTATTTTCACTAATACTTGGATAAGTTTCTAATATGGTTTATACAAGAGAACAACTACTTTGGACTGTAGGAAATAGGATGATCTTATGTATGAAATTCTTATTTTATGACTTGGTTTGCTGAGTGAGGCTAGGTGGTTGTGTCTTGTTTAATACATTGCGGTTGTTAGGAAAATCAGATGTAATACAATATGGAGGGAGAGACGACAGGAGGGAAGGAGGAAGGAGGAAGATAAGAATGGAAGGAGGGAGATGAGGAAGGGAGGGAAAGAAGGAAAGCAGGCAGGAAGGAAAGAGATGGCAATGAGATGGAAGGCAGGTGGGAGGAAGGAAGGAAGAAGAGAGGGAAGAAGGAAGGGAGCAAGGGAAGGAGGAGGGAAGGAAAGAAATGGCAATGAGATGGAAGGCAGGAGAGAGGGAGGAAGGAAAGGTGGGAGGGAAGAAAGGAAGGAAGAAGAGGGAAGAAGGAAAGAGATGGCAATGAGATGGAAGGCAGGAAGGAGGGAGGAAGGAAAGAAGGACAGAAGAAGAGAGAAAGGAAGGGGCGAGGAAAGAGGGACTGTTGGAGGAAGGGCAGGAAGAAGAGAGGAGGGAGGGAAGGGAGAAAGGAAGGAATGAGAGAGGGAAGGAAGAAAGGAAAGAAGGAGAAGGGAAGGAAGATCTCCCATTCCTTTTGGCCACATTGGCACCTGGACTGGATCCCCAACCATTTGGGGAGGGGGTGGCATTGCCGATGAGATCCCCCCCCCCCCGAGCCCTGGATCCGAACTTCCTGGCCAGGCAACTCTCCCACTTTTGCAAGACAAGAGTTTCCCTTGGCTATTTTTAGGGCAGCTTCAGGACGGTTCCCCCTCCGGGAAGGGCCAAAATGACTCAGAAGAAAAGGGAAGAAACCCCCCCCCTCACAACTTCTGCAAACGGCCCAGACCTGACAGCCCCCCCTCCCCCCCCCCCGGCCCTCGGCCCCCAATCCCCCAGCTACGAGAAACACTCCCAGCTGCTTTCCTTCCGGGACGAAGCTTCTCGCCTTTGCATTCAAAATAATAAGAAGAAAAAATCAAATTGCATCAGTTTTGGATGAAGCAATTTGGGGGCGAAGGAAGAAAGCCAGTCTGGAGCCAGGTTTTCTGGCCCTGCCGCTCATTGGGGTGCTCCAGAAACCCCCCCAAAAATCTTGGCCATTTCCATCGGTGCTCGGTGGTGGCTTCTTTAGGTAGTCCTCGAGTTAACGACCACAACGGAGCCCCCCATTTCTGTCGCTAAGCAAATGAGCTATGAATGGGGTTTTGCCCCATTTTTCTTGGCACGGTTGCTAAGCGTATTGCTGCGGTTGTTAAGCGAGTATCACTGTTGTTAAGTGAATCCGCCTTCCCTGTGGGCTTTGCTTGTCAAGACGGTCACAAAAAGGGACTGTGTGACACACACACACCCAGGACCCTGTGGCCGGCATAACTATGAGTCAGCGGGCAAGCGTCTGAATTCTGATCATGTGACCACAGGGATACTGCAACGGTCGTAAGTGTGAAACGGTCATGAATCACTTTTTTCAATGCCATTGTAACGGCACTAAATGAAATGTTGTAAGTCAAGGACTGCGTGTAATTAAGTTTGAACCGGGCACTTCGATATCCAAAGATGCTTCTGGACACCTCAAAAATCTTATCCTCTCTCTCAATCTGTGGATCTGGGACCCCCGAAAAGGATCACACATTTGCATTAATTAATTATTAATTATTATACAATAATAATAAATAATTAGTTGTAATAATGGTAAATTAATTATTTCCACAAGGTCAGAGATTGCCAAGAAAGTTCCCACTGAAGTGGTAATAATTAAATTTTGATTTCCTGAGCAAATGAAAAGCAATGAAAGATCCTGGCAAGGATTTTGTTGCCCATCATCATTTGAAATTTAGCATATGGATTTCTTTTTCTTTTTTTTTTACTATTAATGTTTTTGTATCCCGTCTTTATTATTTTTGCAAATAACTCAAGGTGGCAAGTATATCCAACACAACTTCTGCCTCCTATTTTCCTCCAACAACAACCCTGTGAGGTGGGTTGGATTGAGAGAGAGGGACTGGCCCCACAGTCACCCAGCGGGCTTTCAAGTGTAAGTCGGGACTAGAACTCCCTGTCGCCTGGTGATTGGCCCAAAGTCACCCAGTTAACTTTAATACAATACAATAGTAGAGTTGGAAGGGACCTTGGAGGTCTTCTAGTCCAACCCCTGCCCAGGCAGGAAACCCTATACCGTTTCATGTCTAATGTGGGACTAGAACTCACCGTCTCCTGGTGATTGGCCCAAAGTCACCCAGTTAACTTTCATGTCTAAGGCGGGACTAGAACTCACCGTCTCCTGGTGATTGGCCCAAAGTCACCCAGCCAGCTGGGTAGAACTCACAACTTCATGCATTCTAGCCTGGTGCCTTAACCACTAAACCAAATAAATAATAATTATCATTTTAGTTGCTTTGGTATCAGATTCCCAATGAGTACAATTTTCTAATGAATAAACACACTGAGGCCCATCAGAATCCAAAATCTATGCAGTTTCTATCATATTTCCTTGAGCTAGGTTCCCGAAACGCTAGAAATAAAAATTAAAGGGGGGGAAAAATCACTTAATTCATTATTTTATCAACATTCCAAAAATGACAGATAGACTAGGGGTGATGCTGGAGGCTCACCATTATTTTTTTCAAGGGGAGCCAGGCCCAACCCTCAGTGGCCAACGTTAAGGGGTTGCTGACAGCCAATAATCAATCGTTTGCCACGAGATACACTGCAAATACATGGAAGAAATAAATAATACACAAATGAAATGAATAAATAAATAAAATTGATCCCTCCATCAACACTTGTCAGCTGTTACGCTTTGCCAAAATCAGTGCTGTCCATTTCAGTTGTGTTAAAAAATACGTCCATTTTTACAAAAACCAAAGCAAATTGCAAGACTGCTATTCTGACCCAGACACATTTCAATGCCTAATTTAAACGTTTTGTAAAACAAGAATAAAAAGTTGATTTGCAAACCGTTCCCGTAACATAAGGCATTGTTGAAATTTGTGAGAATTTGAAGGTGTGCCAGAATTGAAGGAGTTAAAATCTCACACATCTTAAAAGATGCTAATTTTGGGGGGCCGGGGGAAACCCCCACTGATTTAAAATAGAATTATTGGCAATTTGGGGAAGTCACATGACTTAGTTGAGAAATAGGAACAAGGGGCGACTTCGAAGCAATGCACAAAAGTGACATTGACTGTAATTGGTGAAGCAATATTGAAAATATACGTTTTCAATATTGCTTCACACACACACACACACACACACACAAACACACACGTGTGTGTGTGTGTGTTGCATTTGTGCTGATACATAAATATTGGAGCTGAAAGGCAAAAGGGAAGCAGTATGCTCCCTCCCATATTTGGGCACACCGGATGCTTTGACATAATATTTAATATTTATATCTATATACCTATATCATCTATCTATCTATCTATCTATCTATCTATCTATCTATCTATCCATCCATATATGTATGTATGTATGTATGTATGTATGTATGTATGTATGTATGTATGTATGCACGCATGTAGCAGGGATAGCCAACACTCCAGAAGATAGGCTTAAGATACAGAAGGATCTTGACAAACTTCAACATTGGGCACTATCTAATAAAATGAAATTCAGTGGTGAAAAGAGTAAGGTTCTACATTTAGGCAACAAAAACGAAATGCACAGGTACAGTATAGGTGGTACCGTGCTCAACAGTAGTAACTGTGAAAGGGATCTTGGAGTCCTAGTGGACAACCATTTAAATAGGAGCCAGCCATGTGCAGCAGCTGCCAAAAAAGCCAACACAGTTCTAGGCTGCATCAACAGAGGGAGAGAATCAAGATCCCGTGAAGGGTTAATACCACTTTATAAGGCCTTGGTAAGCCACACTTGGAATATTTGCATTCAGTTTTGGTCGCCACAATGTAAAAAAGATGTGGAGACTCTGGAAAGAGTGCAGAGAAGAGCAACAAAGAGGATTAGGGGACTGGAGACTAAATCATATGAAGAACGGTTGCAGGAACTGGGTATGTCTAGCTTAAGAGAAAGAAGGACTAGGGGAGACAGGATAGCAGTCTTCCAATATCTCAGGGGTTGCCACAAAGAAGAGGGAGTCAAACTATTCTCCAAAGCACCTGAGGGTAGAACAAGAAGCAATGGGTGGAAACTAATCAAGGAGAGAAGCAACTTGGAACTGAGGAGAAATTTCCTGACAGTTAGAACAATTAATCAGTGGAACAGAAGTTGCCTCCAGAAGTTGTGAATGCCCCAACACTGGAAGTCTTTAAGAAGATGTTGGATAGCCATTTGTCTGAAACGGTATAGGGTTTCCTGCCTAGGCAGGGGGTTGGACTAGAAGACCTCCAAGGTCCCTTCCAACTCTGCTATTGTATTGTATATATATATATACAATACAATACAATAGTAGAGTTGGAAGGGACCTTGGAGTTCTTCTAGTCCAGCCCCCTGCCTAGGCAGGAAACCCTATACCGTTTCAGACAAATGGCTCTCCATATGAAGAAACATACATTGGATCTCCGGAACATTAAAATATATTGCTTCCTTACCTTTTGTTAGCCACTGCTAACATGGTCAGAGTGTAAAAGCCATTAAAGAGGTATCTGCCTTTATACCCTATGAATCCATTTGGCCATTGGGCATGTGATAGTCCCATCCACCTGCCTCCCACCTGCAATGAGCTTTGTTGTTTTTACATCAGGCATGTTACTCGATGCTCCTATTCCTTCCTCCCCTGTGAAATGAAAGCTAAGTGAGCAATATATTTTAATGTTCCAGAGATCCAATGTCTGTTTCTTCTTTTTCACCTGGAACTTCTATTTTTTAGTATAATTTGCAATATATTTATGTATATATGTATATGTATATGTATATGTATATATATATATGTGTGTGTGTGTGTGTGTGTGTGTGTGTGTATACACACACATACACCCCTCAACTGGCTTGCAATCACACACATACACAACACAACACACACACAAACTCATGCTCATGATCAATATGAGTTGATCGAAACAGGAACTGCCCCGTTTCAGGAAAGTATCTAAAAGATTGGAAAGTCTAAATAGAATTTCCCAGAAAATTATAACAAGGAAATGGAGCCAGAGACTCTCAGTACGGATAGTCCTTGAGTTATAATAATAATAATAAATAAATTTGAATTTATTAGCCGCTCCCTTTCCAGGCAGGACTCGGGGCGGCGTACACTAGGACATATAAAACATAACACGTGTGTACAAACACATAAACATACATATATACAAAGACATACATGCACGGAGGAGGTAATAGATTACAACATTTAGACAATTAAAACCATTAACATACCCCAATAATAAAAAACCCAATATACAATAAAAATTTAAAATTTAAAAAAGACAGTCAGGAGGAATATGAAAAATTACGGTTGAGCCAGGCCAGATAATTGAAAGAGGTGGGTCTTCAGCTGTACACGGAAGGAGCGGAGGTCGGAAGTAATCCTGATGTCACGGGGGAGGTCATTCCACAGGGCTGGGCCCATCACAGAGAAGGCTCTGCTCCTGGGTGTCGCCCCCCGACACTGTTTGGCGGACGGCACCCGGAGAAGTCCCTCTCTGTGTGACCACAGCTCTGTGTGACCACAGCTGAGCCCAAAATTTGCTAAGCAAAGTAGTTGTTAAGTGAATTTTGCTCCATTTTGTGACCTTTCTTGCTACAGGTGTTAAGTGAATCACCCGGCCAGCTTTTATGCCTAAGGCAGGATTAGAACTCACTGTCTCCCAGTGATTGGCCCAAATTCATCCAATTGGCTTTTGTAGCTAAGGCAGGACTAGAACTCCCAGTCTCCTGGTGATTGGCCCAAACTCACCCAACAGGCTTTCATGCCTAAGGCAGGACTAGAACTCCCAGTCTCCTGGTGATTGGCCCAAACTCACCCAGCCGGCTTTCATGCCTAAGGCAGGACTAGAACTCACCATCTCCTGGTGATTGGCCCAAACTCACCCAGCCGGCTTTCATGCCTAAGGCAGGACTAGAACTCCTGGTGATTGGCCCAAAGTCACCCAGTTAACTTTCATGCCTAAGGCGAGACTAGAACTCACCGTCTCCTGGTTCCTTAACGTTAAGCACTAGATCAAAGTGGCTGCATGCAGCTGTCAGTGATTTAATTGTCTCATTTTTAGTGTCAAAAGCCACTTTTCCTGCAGCCCCACGAGAGCTGTGAACAATTGGTGATTATAGAACAGGGGAGAAATTAATAAAAGAAAAGGATACAGGAGATTTTGAGGCTAATCATGGGCCAATTGAGAGGGAAGGGCCCCAAGCCACCCCAGTGGACGTCCTTGGCCCGGGGATGACTGGGTCACCCTCTCTCTGCAACCCCCCTAGCACCATAACATCTCCCCCACCCCATTGAATATGAAGGTCCATACACTGTTGGAATCAGAACAAAGGAGAACAGAATGACAGAGCTGGGAGGGACCTTGGAGGTCTTCTAGTCCAACCCCCTGCCTAGGCAGGAAACCCTATACCGTTTCAGACAAATAGCTATCCAACATCTTCTTAAAGACTTCCAGTGTTGGGGCATTCACAACTTCTGGAGGCAACTTCTGTTCCACTGGTTGATTGTTCTAACTGTCAGGAAGTTTCTCCTCAGTTCTAAGTTGCTTCTCTCCTTGATTAGTTTCCACCCATTGCTTCATGTTCTACCCTCAGGTGCTTTGGAGAATAGCTTGACTCCCTCTTCTTTGGGGCAACCCCTGAGATATTGGAAGACTGCTATCATGTCTCCCCTGGTCCTTCTTTTCTTTAGACTAGTCAGACCCAATTCTTGCAGCCGCTCCTTGTATCTTTTAGCCTCCAGTCCTCTCATCATCTCAGTTGCTCTTCTCTGCACTCTTTCCAGAGTCTCCACATCTTTTCTACATCATGGCAACCAAAACTGAATGCAAATATTCCAAGTGTGGCCTTACAAGGCCTTATAAAGTAGAAATACAAATAGAATAACAGAGTTGGAAGGGACCTTGGAGGTCTTCTAGTTCAACCTCCTGCTTAGACAGGAGACTCTACACCACTTCACACAAATGGCTATCCAACATCTTATGTTGGAGCATTCACAACTTCTGGAGGCAAGTTTTTCCACTGGTTAATTGTTCTCACTGTCAGGAAATTCCTCCTTATTGCCAGATTGCTCCTCTCCTTGATTAGTTTCCACCCATTGCTTCTTATCCTGCCTTCGGGGGCTTTGGAGAATAATTTGACCATCATCTTAGCATCATTCTTTGCACTTTTTCCAAAGTCTCAACATCTTTTTTTTTAATAGCGTGATGATGACCAAACCTGGATGCAGGATTCCAGGTGCCACGTTACCAAGGCATGACAGGTAGTCCTTGACTTACAACAGTTCACTTAGTGACCGTCCAAAATTCATGATTGTTGAAAGTTACAACAGCACTGAAAAAACTACTTCTGACCACTTTTCACACTTAACAACCTTCACAGCATCTCAACAATCACATGGTCAAAATTCGAATGTTTGGCAACTGGTTTGTATTTACGACTGTTGCAGCGTCCCATGTGTGTGTGTGTGTGTGTGTGTGTGTGTCACATGATCCCCATTGGCGACCTTCTGAGGAGCGAAGTCCATGGGGTTTCCCAGATTCACTCAGCAGCCGTTATGACTCGTTTAACCCCTGAAATGATTCGCTTAAGGACCGCAGCAAGAAAATCCCGTAAAAAAGGAGGCAAAACTCACTGAAGGCGTTTCTCCCTTAGCCACCTAAATTCTGGGCTTCCGTTCAGGTCATACGTCCGAGGACTACCTGTCTAAAATGGGTTGCAAGATCTTCCCAAGCTGTGTTTTTCTGAAAAGAGCCCCTGGATGATTGCAAAAGCCGGCTTCTCGTTTGCCCTTCACCCCAGCCTCTCCCACCCTGGCCTCCCCTTCCCCTTTCGTGCCAGCTGGCCAGTGTGTTTTCTTCCCAGGGCTGCAATTAAAAGCCCTGATTGTCATTGTCCAACGAGTGGCATTCATCGCTTCCCCTGATGAGAATCTTGTTCCTATGGAGACTTGATTGCTGCCCCTCTCCTCTTCTCCTCTGGTGGGGGGTGGGGGTGGCAACGCTTCGCCCACTGCCCTCCCTGCACCAAAGAGCCACCCGGAAGCCCCACCCACCCTTTGTCTGGGGAAGAGGAAAAGCAAAGAAAGGAGGGGGGGGGAAGAGAAATCTCAAGGCCAATTAGAAAGTTCAGACCTTGAGAGGAGCCTCCGACCTTGATTGGGATGGGGAGAGATTGGTGGGATTGAGTGAATCACAAAATCTCCTCTCTTTTTTTGCCGAGGGAGGGAGAAAGATAAAGGGAGGGAGGGAGACAGGAAAGGAAGGGAAGAAAAGAGGGAGGGAGGGAGGCAGTAAAAGAAGGAGGGAGGGAGGAGGGAGAAAGGAAAGAAGGAATGGAAAGAAGGAAAGGAAATAGGGAGGGATGGTGAGAGTAAAAGAGGGAAGGAGGATAGATGGAGGAGGGAGGGAGAAAGGGAAGGAAGGAAAGGAAAGATGGAAAGGAAAGGCAAAGAAGGAAAGGAAATGAGGGAGGGAGGGTGGGATGCAGTAAAATAGGTAGAGAGGATAGATCGGGAGGAGTGAGGGAGGGAAGGAAAAGGAAGGAAAAGAGAAAGAGAGGGAAGAAGGATAGATGGGGAATAAAAGGAGGAAAGGGAAAGGAAGGCAAAGAAAAATGAAGGAAGCAAAGGAGGAAGGAAGGAAAGAAGGAAAGACATGGGAATGAAATGGAGGGCAGGAGGGAGGGAGGGAGGAGATGGGAAAACTGGGAGAGAGTGATGGAAGGAAGGAAGGAGGGAGGGAGGGAGGAGGAAAAAAGGAAAGAAGGGAAGGAAGGAGTCAGTCCATTTGCAAGGTTGCGTGAACTTGGAATACCAATTGATATTTAATTTCTATGCCACTTTCCCATCTTGCTGTTGAAGAGGTATGATGGAAGTTCCTTTCAGACAGGGAAAGCTGGCTGGTGCAATTCACCCCTGAAGGCAAGGAAGGGGAAGGAGGGGGCCACAGGGGTTCCAAGGAGAAAATCTGATCGGAAGCAGGAGAGGAATATTTGAAATAAATCAGGGTCCCTGTCGATTGAGGGCCTGGAGCTGTGTTGAGAGGGGGGGGGGGCTTTGGATGGATAGAGATATAATTCAGTTTATTATCTGTTGATCAGGGTCTTGTAGGTGCCAAGATGAAAAAAGCGCAGGATAATTCTCACAATGGAGGGCAAGCAAAGCTGCTTGATTTGGAAGAGATATAAAAATGTTTTAATTCAAAATTAATAATTTCTCTAGTTGAGTTTCTACTTGGAACCTCAATTAAAGCCCGTCTAGCTCAGCAACAGAAATATTGAGCTCATTCTTCTTAAGGCCACACCTGGAATACGGCATTCAGTTTTGGTCACCATGATGTAGAAAAGATGTGGAGACTCTAGAAAGAGTGCAGAGAAGAGCAAGAAAGAGGATTAGGGGACTGGAGGCTAAAACATATGAAGAACGGTTGCAGGAACTGGGTATGTCTAGCTTAAGAGAAAGAAGGACTAGGGGAGACATGATAGCATTGTTCCAATATCTCAGGTGTTTCCACAAAGAAGAGGGAATCAAACTATTCTCCAAGGCACCTGAGGGTAGAACAAGAAGCAATGGGTGGAAATTAATCAAGGAGAGAAGCAACCTAGAACTAAGAGGGAAATTTCCTGACAGTTAGAACAATTAATCAGTGGAACAGCTTTCTTCCAGAAGTTGTGAATGCCCCAACACTGGAGGCTTTTAAGAAAAGATTGGATTGAAATGGTCTAGGGTCTCCTGCTTGAGCAGAGGGTTGGACTAGAAGACCTCAAAGGTCCCTTCCAACTCTGTTATTCTGTTATTCTATTCATCTATTCTTCAAAGCATCTGAGGGTAAAACAAGAAGCAATGGGTGGAAACTAATTAAGAAGAGAAGCAGCTTAGAACTAAGGAGGAATTTCATAACAGTTAGAAAAATTAATCAGTGGAACAACTTGCCTCCAGAAGCTGTGCGTGCTCCAACACTGGAAGTTTTTAAGAAGAGAAGGGGACAACCATTTGTCTGAAACGGTAGAGGGTTTCCTGCCTAGGCAGGGGGTTGGACTAGAAGACCTCCAAGGTCCCTTCCAACTTTGTTATTCTATTCTTGGTTGTAAGCCAAGGACTCCCCATCCCAAAGACTCAACCAGACTCAACACTAAATCAGGCTGAGATCAGGAGCCTAACAATCCTTTAAAAATATGTCTGGGTTTCTTTTTCTTTCCGTGAAAAAAAAACCTCGCGAAATGCTTGTACGAATTGTTAATTATAAGCCGGAGACACGCCTGCACTTCTGGCTCTGTACTATTCTGTATTTTTGGCTGGGGGGGAAGGATGGTTAAAATAAACTTTAATTCCAGAGACAGGGAAGGAAGAAGTGTGAGCAGAGTTTTTCATCGTGACCCCTCAGGAGCAATAAAGATATAGCCATGGCAACTGGGTTTCGGCGCTGAGAAATTGTCTGTTGCTAATATTACTAATTCATGCCGGAGAAAATATTTTGGGGTGCTCCGTGGCTTTTGGGGTGAGCTTGGCTGCCATTATTTCTCCTGCTCCTGCCTTCACAATGAGCCACGTGGGGAGTCTTTAACTTACAACGGCTCAGTGAGTGTGCGTGGGAAGTTTTCCACGCTTAATGACTGTTGCAGCATTTCCCCCCATGTTCACATAAGGGAAATACGGACGCTTGGCAGCCCACCCATATTTATGACGGTTGCAGTGTCCCGGGGTTATGTGAGAGGAAGAAGGAGAAGCGGAGGAGGAAGAGGAAGAAAATAGGAGGAGAAACAAGAGGAGGGGGAGGGGAATAAGAGAAGGAGAGGAATAAGCAGGAAGATGAAGATGAAGAGGAGGAAGAAGAAGAAGAGAAAAAAGAGGAAGAAGGGATAGGGGGAAGAAGAGGAAAAGAAAGAACAAGAGAAGGAGGAAGGAGAGGGAGTAGAAGAGGAAGAGGAAGACGAAAAGGAGGATGAAGGGAAAGAATGGGAAGGGGAAGAGGAAGAAGATAGGAGGAGGAGGAACAAGAGGAGAGGAAGAAGAGTAAGAGAAGGAAGAGGAATAAGGAGAAGATGAAGAGGAGGAGGAAGAAGAGAAAAGAACAGAAGGAAGAGGAATAAGAAGGAGAGGGAAGAGGGGAAACAGGAATAAGAAGAGGGGGAAGTGAAAGAATAGGAAGGGGAAGAGGAGGTAAAGGAATAAGAGAAAGAAAATGAGGAGGAACAAGAGAAGAGGAAGAGAAGGGAGAAGAAGAGAAAAGAACAGAAGGAAGAGGAAGAAGAAGGGAGAGGGAGAAGAAGAGGAGAAGAAAGAGGAGAAGGAAGAGGGAGTAGAAGAGGAAGAAGTGGAATAAGGAGAGGGGGAGGGAAAGAAGAAGAAGAAGAAGAGGAAGAATATAGGAGGAATAAGAGGAGAGGAAGAAGAGTAAGAGAAAGAAGAGGAAGAAGAGGAATAGAAAAGAACAGAAGGAAGAGGAGAGAGAAGATGGGAGAGGGAGAAGAAGAGGAAAGGAAAGAGGAGAAGAAAGAGGAAGAAGAGGGAGAAGGAGTAGAAGAGGAGGAAGAGGAAGAAGAGGAGCAAGAAGAAGAGGAGGAGGAAAGGAAAGAATGGGAACTGAAGGAAGAGGAATAAAAGGAGGAAGAGGAAGAAGCATTTCCCAAGGAATTTCCCTGCTCTGATCCAAGGTCTCCCTGGAATGGCCGCAGGTGTTTGGAGAAGCTTCCAGGCTGCCGAAGAAGGGAAGACCTTCAGGCTGCCCAGTGGACGGAGGCCGAGAAGGAGCCACGGCCTCCAAAGAGCCCTTGAAAGCAGGCCTGGCTGGCAGCGTTGAACTTCCTGGGGGAGACCGAGAAGAGCTAGCAGCCCCCTCCTCCCCGAGCTTTGCTAATGAGAGCTCTTCCAGCTGGACTGTTGCTTGGGGGGGGAAACAGGGGGTGGAGGGTGGGCTTAACTTTGGAATTGTTTTCAATCATAAACACACATCCTGGAAATAATTTTTTTCTCCCTTTTGGGGAGGGGGGCCAGAATGAAGATGGACCTGGAGCAGGGGGATTGCTTAGGCTGCTCTATTGCTTCAAAATACGTCTCTGGTCGTCCGGAAGCTGACATCGCAGTGACACGATGGTCAATCTCGGGGCTCCGAGACCGCCACTGAAATTCTTGCCGCAGGACGGTCCAACTGGCCCTAAACCATCCAGAAGAGGCGGTGATAGGAAAGGGTATACCCTGCCGATCCCAGAAACACCCGCAAAGTCTCTGGTGATCCAGGAATAGTCCTTTTGCCAGCGGCTAGGAAGCAGCCATTAAGGCTGGTGAAACTGCTGACAGCTTCAGAAGTGAAAGTGCAGGAGAGAGCGTGTCATTCATGGTGAGATTTTTACCTTTTTTCTGATTTATAAGAACATCTGAAATGAAGAGAACTAACCTAAAATAAAGACTGATGAGAGAGAGCAAGCGGCGAATATAAGGTTACAGTCAAAGTGAAAGTTTTTACTTTTTTTTTTCTCCTTTTGTCGGAAGCCTGACTGGACTTTCTATTCAGCGTAGTGTTAAATAGAGCAGGCTTTTTTCTTTTCTGTTTTTTTCTTTTTGAATTGTTTTATAACTAAATTCTACTGTTCCACTGTTTAAGAATCTTTTTTTACATACAGCGGTTTAAAGTTCATTGTACTATTTTCTTTTTTCTCATTTGGCTTTTTATGCTTTTTTTCTTTTCTCTTAATAAGGCAGAGAATGCAATACAGAGAGGGAAAGTTTTGGATAAGTAACACTGCCACCTAGAGGCTTTGAAACTTTGTTTCTATTTTTTGTTTGAATGAATGTTTGGAAACGGTTGCTCTCCAAGGTTACTGGCTCAGCCAGGACTGATAGGAGAAGAATTATTTACACAGGTGCTCACTCTGAAATTTTCAGTCCTTGAAATTCTGCCTGGAGAGAATAGATAACAACTGTAAGAGTAAGCCTGGAATGATCTTGAAAGGCTTTCATTTTATTAAAGTTTTGAGTTTATTTTTCTTTTGCTTAGAGAGCTTTAACTTTACAAGAAGCCTTGAAACTACTACTAAAGATTGAAGATTTGTATTCTCTTTTATGGTTTTTTTCTTTTTCCCGCTCACATTTTGGATAGAGGATCTACCCACTGTCTCCGTTTTACCTTCTTGTTTTACTCTTGGCTTTTTTTCCACTGAATCTTTTCCCCGTTTTTTCGGCCTTTCTTTTCTTTTCTTTTTTACCTTTTTACTTTTTTTACTTTGGA
Source organism: Natrix helvetica (assembly GCF_964273705.1). Classification (NCBI taxonomy): domain Eukaryota; kingdom Metazoa; phylum Chordata; class Lepidosauria; order Squamata; family Natricidae; genus Natrix; species Natrix helvetica. Next base: position 2,216,168 of record NC_138551.1, on the reverse strand, counting down.
CCACCCCATGGTCACTTTGGATTATAATTGACTTTTTTCTTTCCTTTTTTCTTTTTTTTAACCATTGATCACCTCATGGTCACTCTGGATTACAATTGATTTTTATACCAAGTGGATTATAATACAGAAAAATTGGGAGATGAGTAAAAGAATAATAACCACTGGCTCTGTAACAACAACACCCTCCTCCTCACCAGCAGGAGGACAAAGATCAATACAGACAATGTTGCAACAGGAAAAAGAAAAGGGAGAGAAGGCAGTTACCTTAGAGATGATTATGCAAGGAATTCAGAATTTGCAAGTAAAAACAGATACCATCGAAAAGAGAATAGAAAACATGGAAAAAAGAATTTGAGACAATAGAACAACGAACGGGAAACATTGAACAATGAACGGAGAACATGGAACAAAAAGCAGTTAAAACTGATGAAAAAATTGATAGTATTCAACAAATGGTGATGAAATATGAAGATAGACTACAAAAAAAATTGAAGAAAAAGGTGACCAAAGAGAGAAGAAAATTGGGGAGATTGATAATAGACTGGATGTGATCGAAAAAGATAATATTGGAATATTGAATTGGGAGATGGAAAGGTCAGAATTTTTTCTAAGATTCCAAAACATAGAAGAAGAAAAAGGTGAAAACCTTACAAATAATGATAGAAATTTTGACAAATGTCCTCGAGTTAACCCAAGAGAAGATGGGCGATGCTATAGATGAAGCATTTCGAGTTTATACAAGATATGCAGTGAGAAATGACCTGCCAGGGGAAGTTCATGTAAGATTTACCAAGAAAGCAATTAGGATGTAAATACTTCAAAAAGCAAGAGATAGAAAACTGGAGTACAAAGGCAAGGAGATTGTAGTTTTGACGCAGATACCAAGAAAAGTGAGAGAATCGAGAAGAGAATATCAATTTTTGACTAAAATCCTACTCAAAAAAGGTGTTAATTACAGATGGTTGAAGGTTTAATGTTTGTATGGCAAGGACAAAGATACAGAATAGATTCAATTGAAAAATCAGAAGCATTTTTCGAAGAACATCTCAGAGGGAAGGCTGAGGAGACTGGACATAAAAATCGGTGACAGAATCACGAGCGGTGTCTTCAGCTTCGACTGAAAAAGAAGAAGGAGCAGTAGGTGGGATCGAGATAGAAGAACATGCTGTAGGTGGCGTGGATATTAGAGAATTACGAGAACCTAGAGCCACCAGAGCAATAAATCCTATGTATAAAACATAAATATGGAAGAGAAGAAAATGATCTCAATTAACATAAATGGACTTAATTCAGCAAATAAAAGAAAAAATATTTCACAAACTAGGGAAATTAAAATTGGATATAATTTGTCTACAAGAAGTGCATATTCAAAAGCAGCATGAATACTTATTAAGGCAACCAAAGCTGGGGAAAATGTTTACTTCATTGGCAATCTGTAAGAAGAGAGGAGTGATTCTTTACATGAAAGATACAATCCCAGTGGAACAAATTTATACAGATGGCGATGGAAGAATTTTGATGGTGGAAATTATGGACAATAATAAGAAAATGCTCCTAATAGCAATCTATGCGCCTAATGATAAACAAGATGAATTTTACAGAAAACTACAGGAAAATAATGGATTTGGATTACTTAAATATTTGTACGATGGGAGATAAGAACATGGACTATAACTCACAAAAAACAACAGTCAAATAGAAAGATACTCCCTAAATCCTTCTTTAAAATGAACGATGAGACAGGTTTAAAGATAGGTTTGGAGAGAGAGAAGTCCTACTAAAAAACAATATACTTTTTATTCAAACAGATATTATCTTATTCTAGAATCGATATGATATGGGTAGCGATTGAATCGGTCTACAGCATACAGGAAACTGAGATTGAAACAAGTACTTGGGCAGACCACAACCCAATGATAATTAAATGGAAAGGACAAAGAAAAAGATCTAGGTGGACATTAAACAACACTAGATTAAAAGAGAAAGGCCTTGTACAGAAAATGGGAAAGGAATTGGCCTTCTTCTTTAAAGAAAATAGGAAAGAGGAGACATCAATGCAGGACCTCTGGGACACAATGAAGGCTAATACTAGAGATCTAATAATTGACTATACAAGGAAGAGAAATATAAGGAAAAGACAAACACTTAAAGGACTTGACAATGAATATAAGGGTCTTGAAACTCCCCACAAAAGAAGGGCATTAAAGTAAGAATGGATACGATTAAACACAAAACTGGGTTAATGGAAAAAGAGGAATTAGCCCAAAAAATTAGGGGTGCTAAACAGAATTACTTTGAAAATGCTAATAAACCAGGCAGATGGTTGGCATACGAACTGAGAAAAGAGAGAGACTCAAAGAAGATACTGCAGTTAATGGATGATCAAGGGCAACCTGTTATGGGAATGAAGAGAAGAAGAAAAATTATACAAGATTACTACTGTAAACTATATGATCATGAGAATACAGAAGAGGCAGGAGTGAAACAATACTTACAGGAAGCCAACTTAGCCCAGATACCCAAAGAAAGTGTAACAATGCTAGAAGGCAAAATAACTATGATGGAGCTAACCGAAGCACTTAAAAAACAAAAGAATGGGAAGGCCCCGGGCTCAGATGGGCTACTAGTGGAATTATAAAATAAGACCCTGCAGGAATCGTTGTCTCTTCCATTATTAGAAGTTATGAATGAGGTGATGTCAGAGAGGAGAATACCCAAATCATGGTCAGAAGCATATATTATACTTTTACCAAAGGAGGAGGCCGATTTTCTACAAATTAAGAATTACAGACCAATCTCCCTGTTAAATTAAGATTATAAATTGTTTGCTTCAATGTTGGCAGAACGACTTAAAAATACTTAAGCAGTTTCATTCACTCTGATCAAAATGGGTTTCTGCCAAAGAGACAAATTAAAGACAATATGAGGATAATCTTAGATTCTTTGGAATATTATGAGGCATATCCTGAAAAACAATTGGCCTTGATGTTTTTGGATGCTCAGAAGGCATTTGACAATGTGAATTGGTGCTTTATGCTGTTACACCTGGAACAGATGGGCTTTGGTGAGAAATTTACTCAAGCCATACAAACTATATATTATAAGCAAACAGCAAAGGTAATGATAAATGGAGATTTGACAGAGTCTATTGAAATAAAGAAAGGGACGAGACAAGGCTGCCCATTATTACCATTACTTTTTGTCTTAACGTTAGAAGTTTTAAATGGAAATGTCAGAGAAGGAAAAGAAATAAAAGGAATGAAAATCAAAAAGGAAGAATACAAGCTACAAGCATTCGCAGATGACTTGGTCTTCATTCTAGAGGATCCATTAAATTGATAGAAAGAATAGAAGAATAAATTGATAGAAAGAATAGAATATGGAAAAGTAGCAGGATTTAAAATAAATAAAGACAAAATGAAGATCTTGACAAAGAATATGCCAACGAGACAAAAAGAAGAGTTGGCAGAAACCTTGGAGATGCAAGTTACGAAAAAGATTAAATATTTGGGGATGCATTTAACATCAAGATGCAGCGCTCTTAAAGACAACAACTACTATAAACTCAAACAATAGATCGCGATGGATCTGAAGAAATGGGAAAATCTACAACTTTCGATGATAGGGATAATATCTATGATTAAAATGAACATTCTACCTAGAATTTTATATCTGTTCCAGACGATTCCAATTAGACTAGGGAAGGAATATTTTGATGACTTAAATAAAGTAGTGTTGAAGTACATATGGCAGGGGGGGAAAACAAGAATAAAACTAAAATTGTTACAAAATGCAAGAACAAGAGGAGGATTGGGCCTGCCCAATTGGGAACTATATCATCAGGCAGCAAGTTTGATGTGGGTTAAAGAATGGATAACACTAAGGAATACCAGATTATTGACTCTTGAAGGACATGGATCTATTGTTGGGATGGCCTGCCTTTTTATGGTACAAGGGAACTAAAACACAGGGGTATTTTAGAAGACATTAACTACGTGAGGCTTTGCTACTAAATTGGGACAAGATTAAAAGACAATATTATTTTAAAATTCCAGTCTGGCTATCAACTATTGAAGACTTTTCATACGCAATAATATACAAAAAGAAACAAACAGTTAGATATGGTGAAATATTGAATGCAGAGGGTGAACAAATCTATGCAAGAACTGAAAAAGGAAGATATAAAGATGAACTGGTTTTCATATGTGCAAATATAATCCAGATATGACAAGGACCGTAAAGAGGAAGGTTTTTATGATAAAATGACTGAGTTAGATAAAATGTTGATGGGTACTGATGAAAAAGTAATTTAAAAACTTTATGGACACTTGCTAGAGGTTAAGTTAGAAGAAGAACAAGTTAAAGGAACTATGATAGCTTGGGGGAGGGGATTTTGGGCATGGGATCAAATTAGAGAAGTGGCAGAAATTGTGGTCTGAAAATTACAAAATGACAATGTCAGCAGCATATAAAGAAAATTTGTATAAGATGTTTTACAGGCGGCATCTACCCCTGACGAGAGTAGCAAGAATGTTCAAGAATAAATCAGAAAAGTGTTGGAAATGTCATCAGACACATATTCCCATATGTGGTGGACTTGCGCAGAAGCTAAAATATATTGGACTAAGATCCATACGTGGTTGGAGAAAATGACACAAGAACATATAGACTTTAAACCAGACACTTTTTTATTGGGAATTATACCAGAAATATATAATAGAGACTTGAAATATTTGATTGTAAATGTTTTAACATTTACAGCAGCTAGAATTGTATTTGTAAAAAATGGGAAAAATGAGAAAATACCAACGCAGGAGGAAATTATTCAAAAAATTATGGAATGTGCGGAAATGAGTAAATTGACATTTGAAATTAGAGAACAAGAAGATGAACAATTTTACAAGGTTTGGGATTTGTTTTATCAATGGTTAGATAAAAAATCATGGTAATGGAAAAAGTGGGAGAACTTTTTATATTTTAACAATAATAGAACGATATATGCAATACTATAAGGGTTTAGCACTGTTAAACAGATTAGAACGATGTAATGGAATAATGTATGTATGATTTCAATATATAGAATATTTTGTTTTAAATGTAGGAATAATAATTGGAGTTGAACTATTGATGCAAAATGATGTTGTATGTATGGATTCAAAATTTAGAATATTTTGTTTAAAATTAAGGAATAATAACCATAGTTGAAAAATTGACATATAACAATAATGTTATGTTTATCTAATGAATAATTTGTGATTCAATATATAATTGTAAGTGGTGACCATGGAAAGGACGCACAAAATCTTGTAACCAAACGACACGCTCTATGAAATGGAAGAAGGTTGTATGTGTTTTATGTTTTTGTTTGTTGTTTGTTTGTTTAAAAATAAAATTAAAAAATTAAAAGTGTCTCTGGAAGGAGCAAGCATGTTCTCCTGTCTGGTAGTGGCCTTGAGGACTAGGAACTTGCCTTTCTTCCACCGCAAGCAGGCCATCTCAGATAAGAAAGGGTTTTGAGGGTGGCTGATTTGACCGCAGAGAAAAGTCAGGGGATCTTGTCAGTGGAGGCTGTTGAAATAAATGCATGGCAAGTAAAACGGAAGGAGGAAAAGCTGGGGCCTGGGTATTTGGAAAAGGGACACTGTACGCAGCCGTCTTTCTCCCCCTCGGGGGCTTGGAGATCCCTGGACTACAATTCCCAGAATTCTCCAGCCAGCCATGGGAATTCTGGGAATAGAAATCCACATATGTTGAAGTTGCCAAGGTTGAAAAATTAATTTGGAAGTTTCAGTTAATTCTAGAACACAAAAACTTATTTCCTTCCTTCCTCCATTCTCTGGTTTCAGCTTCTGTTTCTTTTTCTTCCTTCCTTCCCTTTCCCTCTTTTCCACCTTCCCTCCCTCTCCTTCCTTCCCCCTTCCTTTCATCCTCTTTCTTCTTCCCTCTTTCTTTCCATGCTCCCTCCCTTCCCTCATTCTTATCTTCCTCCCTCCCTTCCTTCTTTCCTCTCTTCTTCCCTCCCTCCCTTCTCTGACTTCAGCTTCTGTTCCTTTTCCTTCCTCCCTCCCTCCCTCTCCTCCCTTCCTCCCTTCATTCCTTTCTTCCTCTTCTTCCCTCTTTCTTTCCATGCTCCTTACCTCCCTTCCTTTCTTTATCCCCTCCCTCCCTTCTATCCCTCATCTCCCTCTGTCCTTTCTCCGACTTCAGCTTCTCTTCCTTTTCCTTCCCTCTTTCCCTCCCTCCCTCCCATTTCCTGGGCTCACCCTTCCAGAGGGATCTGGGATCCCTTGGACCTCCTCATCCCTGGGCCAGCCAAAGGGATCACCCCTCCTCTTCCCCTCCCTCGTTGCTTTCCCCTTCGGGGGCATCTCTGGCCGGAGTGGCCTCTGCCACCCAGGAGGAGCCCCATGGCCGGGGGTCGGTGAGAATCGCCCAGGGTGTGAGGGAGCCCTCCCAGCCACGGGCCGGGCGGTGAGTCAATGTGGGCCAGGGAAGGGGAGCCCAACCACACCTGGGCTGGGCACATGGCACACTCGGGCTCCACCATGCCAGCTTCCCGTGTGGCTGAATGGCAGAGGTATAGGAGGCTCTTTGACAGACGCTTTTGTGATTAACAGTCTGGAACAGCGGGGGCCTAATATTCGCTGCCCCCCCTGAATTCATGGGGCTCTCAACCAAATGCTGGCATCGTCTCTGGCAGACAGAAAGTGGGGAGGGGGGGGAGAAAGTGGCATCTTTTCATCTGATTCTTCCCAAAGGGGCAGATTTCCTTTTGATTTCCACTTTGAATGGCCCCTCTTGCGCTTCAAAAGGAAGGGTTTTTTTTTGGGGGGGCGGTTGGTGGGGGGAACTCCTAGAACTGATAAAGACCCCTCTGCCAGTCTCTGTCTGCATTAACTCCCCCTCCCTGCCCCCCTCTGCGCACACAGCAGCCACAAGGGAGCAAGCAGAGTTCAGGATCAATGATATCATACGTATCAGTTCTCCTAGAATATTCCTCTCCCTCCCTCCTTTTCCTCCCTTTCTTGCCTCCCTCCCTCTCAATCCCATCTCCTTCCTTCCCCTTCCTTCCTTCATCTCATTCCCAGCTCCTTCCCTCCTTTCTCCCTCTCTCTCATTCCCATCTCCTCCTTACCCCTTCCTTCCTCTCTCCCTCCCTCCCTTCCTTCATCTCATTCCCATCTCCTTCCCTTCTTTCTTCCTCCCTCTCATTCCCATCTCCTCCCTTCCCCTTCCTCCCTTCCATCCTTCCTTCCTCCCTCTCATTTCCACCTCCTTCTTTCCTTTCCTTTTCACTTTCCCCCCTTTTTCCTTCCTTCCTTTCTTCCCAATCTCCCTCATTCCCTCCCTCCCTCCCTCCTTCCTTCATCTCATTCCCCACCCTCCTTCTCCTTCCTTCCTTCCTTCCTCCCTCTCTTTTCCCTTCCTTCCTTAATTTATATTTTATTTCATTATTTTACAGTATTTTACAATTTTTTATTTTTTATTTCATGTTAATAATTTTCATTCTTGAGCCACCCGGAGTCCCTCTGAACAAGCTGGGAGGCCGTATTACATGTTCAGAGTCAATGCTAAATCCAGATGTGAAGTCCAGGTGTTTGCATGAGGTTTGCCCATAGCCTCACCTGCGCTTTCTCTTCTTGCTCTCCCTCTCCAGGTGACTTCCCTCCGCCCCCTCCGCCCCCTCCCCCACCGCCCCCCCTCTCATCGGACGGCCTGGGGAGCTTCCCGCCAGCCTCGGGGTCTTTCCTGCCGCCCCCACCCCCTCCGGAAGAAGCGTTTGCCAACATCCAGGTAGGAAGGCTCTTTTGACGGGGGGGGGGGGGGGAATGATAGGAGGAATCCAACACAGACAGTCCTCGACTTAAAACAGTCCACTTAGTGACCGTTTCAAGTTATGACACACTGAAAAGAAAAGTCTTCCTATGTTTTAGCCTCCAGGCCTTTAATCCTCTTCGTTTCTCTTCTCTGCACTTTTTCCAAAGTCTCAACTTCTTTTTGGAAGAGTGGGGACCAAAACTGGATGCAGGATTCCAGGTGTGGCCTTACTAAGGCTGTACAAAGCGGTACTAATCCTTCACCGTGGTTTTGATTCTGTGCCTCTCTTTATGCAACCCAGTTTTTTTGCAACTGTCAAAGTGTCAATTTACAGTCATAAATTGAGTACAAATACGACACACTGAATTAACAATGGTTAGTCGAAATCAGATTTGTTTCCTAACCAGTTTACGCAACTCTGGAGGTTGAATGTCTATTTATAGATTAGGCTGCTATCCCAACTTTCCTTCAGAAGCTCCTCCCATTTCCCCCCCAGAACAACAACCCTGCAAAGTAGACCGGACTAAAGAAATGTGTGATTGCCCCCAAATCACTTTCTGGCTAAGGGGGGGGGGGGGGAGTTCTGTGTTTCTAAGTGTCCCTGGTGGCAGCGAGGACAATTAACCAGTAGAACAGCTTGCCACTAGAAGTTGTAGGTGCTCCATCACTGAAGGCTTTTAAAACGAGACTGGACAGTCACTTGTCTGAAATGGTCTAAGCCAGTCTTCTGCTTGAGCAGGGGGCTGGACTAGATGACCTCCGAGGTCCCTTCCAGCTCTCTTATTCTGTTTTTCTGATTCTGACTATTCTATCCTAAGCGGGGTTAAAATTAGCGGGAGAAACATATGTGTAGGGTCTCCTGTTTGAGAAGGAGGGGGCTGGACTAGATGACCTCCGAGGTCCCTCCCAGCCCTGTCCTATCCTAAACGGGGTTAAAATTAGCGGGAGAAACATATGTGTAGGGTCTCCTGTTTGAGCAGGAGGGGGCTGGACTAGATGACCTCCGAAGTCCCTTCCAGCCCTGTTCTATCCTAAACGGGATTAAAATTAGTGGGAGAAACATATGTGTAGGGTCTCCTGTTTGAGAAGGAGGGGGCTGGACTAGATGACCTCCGAAGTCCCTCCCAGCCCTGTTCTATCCTAAACCATGTGGCAGCCGTGGCAAGGGGGGCGTTCCACCAGGTTCGCCTGGTGCGCCAATTGCGCCCCCTACTGGACCGGAGTGCCCTGCGCACGGTCACTCATGCGCTGGTGACGTCTCGCCTGGACTACTGCAATGCCCTCTACATGGGGCTTCCCTTGGGACGCATCCGGAGACTGCAGCTAGTTCAGAACGCAGCCGCGCGGGTTATTATGGGAAGTACACGTTAGTCCCACGTAACACCTCTCCTGCGCGAGCTGCACTGGCTACCTGTGGCCTTTCGGGTGCGTTTCAAGGTATTGATCACCATCTTTAAAGCGCTCCATGGCAGAGGACCTAGTTATCTGCAGGATCGCATCCTCCCACATACGTCCCGCTCACACAGGGAGGGGCTCCTCCTGGTGCCGTCTGCTAGGCAATGCCAGCGGGCGACACCTAGGAGTAGATCCTTCTCTGTGATGGGCCCAACCCTCTGGAATGACCTCCCCCCAGACATTCGAACTACCACCGACCTCCGTTCCTTCCGGCAAAAGTTAAAGACTCACCTGTTTCAATCAGCTGGCCTGGCACTTTCTTAGTTTTACCTCCCAGGGATTTATTTTATTTTAGGGTTTGGGGTTTTAATTGTGATGTTTTAAGATTAGAATTATTTATTTCTTAGTACAGCCTATCTCCCCCTCCAAATGTATCTTAAATGTAGTTTAAATGTATTTAATTATTATGACTGATTTTATAATATTGACTGTACACCGCCCCGAGTCCCTTTTTGGGAGAGGGGCGGTCTAAAAATCTAAGAAATAAATAAATAATAAATAAATAAACGGGGTTAAAATTAGTGGGAGAAACATATGTGTAGGGTCTCCTGTTTGAGCAGGAGGGGGTTGGACTAGATGACCTATAACAGTGGTGGCAAAGGAGTGCCAAAATCGTGTGCGCATGCCCACACCCACAATGCAATGTGCCACGCCCACCTGTGTATGCGCGCACATCACCTCCTGTGCGAGGGGGGAGTTTTCTCCCTCCCCGCCCTCCCTAGGCTTTCCTGAAGCCTAGGGAGGGCGAAAACGGCCTCCCTTGGGCCCCTGGAGGTGCTTCGGTAGCTGGAAACCGATCGTTTCTGAAGTTCCTGTTGGCCCGTTGAGCCCGTTTTCTGCCCTCCCCAGGCTTCAGGAAAGCCTCCGGAGCCTTGGGAGGCGAAAAACGGCCCCAACCGGAAGTTCCGAAATGAAAATGGCCTCTCCCAGCCCTCCAGAAGGCCAAAGCTCAGCAGGCTGGCGCATTAGAACTGACAGCTTGCGTACTGGCAAATATGGCTCTGTGTGCCACCTGTGGCAGGTGTCCCATAGGTTCTCCATCATGGACCCATAAGGTCCCTTCCAACTCTCTTCATCTGTAATGTCTTTAGCGTATGGCAGCTGGAGAAATAATCAAGGAACTTCAGCGCCACGCGCATTGTGTTGAGCCCACGACATCCCTGATTTCTTTTTAAGTGGCCTTGGAGTCCATCGTGGGGACTCTGCTAAGCTTTGCCACAAATGGTTTGGCTCACGATGAGTTGTCTAGTGACGTTTTGTCCATTTTTTAAGTTCCAAATGTGTGTGTTTTTCCCCCCTTCCGAAGAGCACATTTGGTGTGTGAAGTAGTCACCGAGCACAATCGGTGGCATATTAAGATTTATTAAACTATCGTTCCTCCCAGCTGCCCGGCTCCTGTCGGTTACAGGAAGATAAATTTCAAGAAAGGGTAAAGGGAAAAGGAGGATAATAAAATATTGATTGCAAACTAAATAAACAACAAAAATAGAGGAGAGATTTAAACTCACAATGGGAGGACTAGCCAAGTCTGCAAAGAGCTCTTGGTTAACCATCATAGCCATAAACCAGCCTAATGATGGTGGATTGTCACATGCCAGAAGCACTCCGGAAGATGTCTCTGGCTTTGGGAAGGCCGACTGACTCATGTTTATGACTGTTGCAGTGTCCTGGGGTCACGTGATCTTTTTTTTTGTGACTTTCTCATAAGCAAAATCAATGGGGAAGCCAGATTCACTTAACAACAGTGTTACTAAACAGCTGCACTGATTTCCTTAACAAGGCAAGGAAGGTCGTAAAATGGGGCAAAATTCACTTAACAACTGTCTCGCTTAGCGACGTAAGCTGAGGACTACTGGTAGTGCAGAACCCGCAGAGTGGATCCCAGATGATCGTAGGGATCTGCACCAGCTGAGAAGGGCACGAGTCCCTCTTTTGGGGATCTTCTCGTGAGCCTTTGGCCACCCCAATTCAGGACAAGTTGCAAAATTCTTGCATCTGAAAGGAAAGTGAAGGAGCAACATCTGCCCTCCTGTGGAGCTGTCCAGGGTCCTGATTGTGCCGGCTTCCATTGCAGCCTGGATCCTTTTCTCTCATCTCCCGGACAACCATTTTATTTTATTTATTTTATTTATTATTTTATTTATTTTATTTATTTTATTATTTATTTTATTTATTTTATTATTTATTTTATTTATTTTATTTATTTATTTTATTTATTTTATTTATTTTATTTATTTTATTTATTTTATTTATTTTATTTATTTTATTGTTATTATTTTAGTCAACAAGTACAAGGAAACAAGTATCAGTATAGACCTAGACATGGAAACATGAAAATATGGCACAAATAAAGGGATATAATACAATACAATACAATAGTAGAGTTGGAAGGGACCTTGGAGGTCTTCTAGTCCAACCCCCTGCCTAGGCAGGAAACCCTATACCATTTCAGACAAATGGCTATCCAACATCTTCTTAAAGACTTCCAATGTTGGGGCATTCACAACTTCTGGAGGCAACTTCTGTTCCACTGATTCATTGTTCTGACTGTCAGGAAGTTTCTCCTCAGTTCTAAGTTGCTTCTCTCCTTGGTTAGTTTCCACCCATTGCTTCTTGTTCTACCCTCAGGTGCTTTTGGAGAATAGCTTGACTCCCTTTTCTTTGGGGCAACCCCTGAGATACTGGAAGACTGCTATCGTGTCTCCCCTGGTCCTTCTTTCTCTTAAGCTAAACATACCCAGTTCCTATAAATAAATAATAAATAAATAAATATATATAAATAAGCAAAACATAGCCATAGACACATAAACTGAGTACATAAGCATATGCATGTATATAAATGGGACAGGAGGACAGGGACAGTAGGCACACTGGTGCGCTTATGCAGGCCCCCTTCACGGATCTCTTAAGAAACGCATAAGGTCCACGGGAGACAGTTTGAGGTCAAAGGAATGGGGGGGGGGGGTTTAGAGGAACTAACAACAGGATCAGGTCGGGTGTTCCACACATTTACTGCTCTAATGCTGAAGTCATTTTTCCTGCAATCAAGATTGGAGCCGATGACATTTAGCTTGTCTCTCTTGAGAGCCCTTGGGTTCATTGCAGTTGAAGTAAAAGTAGTCATAAACAGGTAGGACGTTATGGCAGCTTATCTTGTGCACTAAACTCAGGTCGGAACGTAGATGTTTGACCAGGATGGTATAGGATCTCTTGCTCAATCAGGGGGTCAGACTAGATGACCTCCAATATTCCTTCCAACTCTGTTACTCTGTAATCCCAGACCAATTAATCAGTGGAAGGACTTGCTTCCAGAAGTTGTGGATGTTCCATCACTGGAAGCTTTTAAGAAGAGTTTAGACAACCATTCTTAGAGATTAACAAAGTTGGAAGGGACTTTGGAGGTCATCTAGTCCAACCCCCTGCCCAAGCAGGAGACCCTACACTGTTTCTGACAGATGGCAGTCCAGTCCCTTCTTGAAAACCTTGAATGATGGAGCATCCACAACTTCTGGTGGCAAGCTGTTCCATGGGCTGATTGTTCTCACTGTCGGAAGATTTCTGACAGAAAACCTTATTTCCAGGTTGAATCTCTCCTTGATCAGTTTCCATCCATTATTCCTTGTCTGGCCTTCAGGTGCCTTGGAAAATAGCTTGACCCTTTCAAATATTGGAAGACTGCTATTGTGTCTCCCCTGGTCCTTCTCTCCCCTGGACCGGCCATGCCCAGTTCCTGCAATTGTTCATCGTACGTTTGAGCCTCCTGTCCCCTCATCATCCTGGTTGCTCTTCTCTGAACTTTTTCCACAGTCTCAACATCCTTTCTTTATAGTGTGGTGACCAAAACTAGATGCAGTACTCTAGGTGTGGCCTTACTAAGGCTTTGTAGAGTGGGATTAGTACCTCCCTTGATCTTGTGTCTGGAACGGCAATAGGGTGTAATATTTAATTGCATAAACCAATGACTGAATATTCATATATTGTTAATCCCCACAATTTATTCCAAACCAGCCTTATTTTGGGTTCACTCGGATAGGCAAACCAGTCGCAGCATTTTCATTTTATTTTTAGTCACGCAAATATTCTTCTTTAAAAACCAATCTGCCTCTCAAAAAATTACAATGCCTCCTGCTTGAGCAGGGGGTTGGACTAGAAGAGCTCCAAGGTCCCTTCCAGTTCTGCTATTCTATGCTCTACTTCTAACCTTGGTGAGGGGGCAGTTTTGACATCCAGGATGGCTTGATGGGGGGGAAGAGAGCTGGGATGCCGGCCAGGAAGGCTGATTTCATGGCACTATTGTAGGTGTTCTGATCTAGGCTTCCCCAAAAAGCACGAGGCAGAGTCCTGGTCCCGACAAAACCCCTTTTATTAAACGAATGTGAATCCCTCTCCTCCACATTCAGCCAAGGCCTGGCAAACAGCCTTTCAAACGAGTATGACCACAGACCTTATTTAGCTTGGAAAGCTGCCGTGCAAATATTTTCCAAATGCAGTGCTGTGCAAGGAAAGACTTGGCACAGAGTCTCTGGGATTCACGGACAGATCTTCACACTTCTGAAACAAATCTAACGAAAGAAGGAACAAATTGTTTCCTGCAAAAGCCCACACCCCTTTCTCTCATTCCCTCCGGGAGGGGCCATTCATTGTCCACCTGTGGCCATATTCCCAGGTTGACCCTTGTTCCTTAGCAGTTCCCTTCTCCTGGCAGCTCTGCGCATGCGCACACTGGGAACAGGCTCCAGCTGTTCTTCTGCCTCACTGATGTCTGACTCCGAAGGCAGCTGATAACTGTCATACGGCCTCGCCCCCCTCTCTGCCTCCCACACAGAGCCCTCATCAGACCCTTCCCCAGACTCCAGGACTGGCCCAGGTTCCTCCCCAACCCTCCTCACTCTTCGACTCTGCTGCCATCTTCGCTGGCCGCTAGCGGGCCACAACACCCATCCATTTGCCATAGGGTGCAATGCTGGGTTTATTTTCACCCTCCTTGGCATGGCACTCAGCTGGGTTGGGCCTTTCCAGGAATGACGGAGTCTTCCTTGCCAAGGCTCCCTCCCCCTGGCATTGTTCACTATGCCAGGTTGCCACCCCAGCCTTGGAATTCAATCAAAGAGCTCATTAAACCATTATTGGAGTCACACACCCTCCCGCAGAAGAAGGGGAGGGGGGCAGGGGTGCCGGCGTCGGGCAGAGACATCGGGAGGGTTACGGCGGCTGTAATTATTTCTAATGAGTCCTGGGTTGTAATTTGATTTAATTGGAAAGGAAAGAAGGGAGGCAGGCTTCCCGACTTCTTGGGATCTTTTCTCTAGAATCCCTTGGAGCAGCTGTTAGGAGCATGAAGGAGGCCTCGAGCCACTTTCCTCCAGAGGTTGTGGGGTCTCCAACACTGGAAAAGAGAAGCGTCGTAGCTCAGGGTGGAACTGAGGTGTCCTGGGTGCTCTCTGAGCTGGGTGGTTTTCTTGCAGACGTTTCATGACCCAATTAGGTAACATCATCAGTGCTAGAAGGGAGGGGAGTTTGAGAGTGAAGGAAGAGGAGGAGGAGGGGGAGGAAGAAAAAGAAGAAGAGGAGGAGGAGGAGGAGGAGAAGGAGGACAATTATGGGGTCCTTAGTGCTCTCTGAGCTGGGTGGTTTTCTTGCAGACGTTTCATGACCCAATTAGGTAACATCATCAGCGCTAGAAGGGAGGGGGGTTTGAGAGTGAAGGAAGAGGAGGAGGAGGGGGAGGAAGAAAAAGAAGAAGAGGAGGAGGAGGAGGAGGAGGAGGAGGAGGAGGAGGAGGAGGAGGAGGAGGACAATTATGGGGTCCTTAGTGCTCTCTGAGCTGGGTGGTTTTCTTGCAGACGTTTCATGACCCAATTAGGTAACATCATCAGTGCTAGAAGGGAGGGGGGTTTGAGAGTGAAGGAAGAGGAGGAGGAGGAGGAGGAGGACCACTGTGAGACCCTTAGTGTTCTTTCAGCTTGGTGGTTTTCTTGAGGACGTTTCATTATCCAGCTACGTAATATTATCAGTGCTAGAAAGGAGGAGGGTGTATGGAGAGGAGGAGGAGGAGGAAGAGAAGGACTATGTGGCCCTTGGTACTCTCTGATCTGGGTGGTTTTCTTGCAGACATTTCATTACCCAACTAGGGAACATTATCAGTTCTAGGGGTTTGCAGGGGGGAGGAGGAGAAGGAGGAGAACAGCAGTAGGTGTCCTCACCTACACATTTCTCGCAAGCTTCTTCCACTCCCTCTGTAATGATGACACGCCCGACGTTCCCTCTGCATTGGATCCTTCCCCAGAAGCCTCTTTGAAGGCATCTCTGTCTCTTCCTTCTCAGGTCAACTCTGGCGGGAAGACGTTGGAAGAGAGGAGATCCAGTTTGGATGCGGAGATCGACTCCTTGACTAGCATCCTTGCAGACCTGGAAAACAGCTCACCTTACAAGCCAAGGAGCCAGCAGGTGAGATGTGGGAGACAGGAAGGGGTGCAGGAGAGAGGTTGTCACCCATGATGGGACATGGGCAGAGTTGGTGCGGCTGTTGGTGCGGGGAAGAGAACTGGGATGCCTGCCAGGAAGGCTGATTTCATGTCACAAGCACTATTGTAGGTGTTCTGAGCTAGGCTTCCCCAAAAACCACAAGGCAGAATCCTGGTCCCTTTTATTAAACGAATGTGAATCCCTCTCCTTCAATTCAGCCAAGGCCTGGCAAACAGCCTTTCAAAGGAGTATTTGTCGCCAAGATATAGAAAAGATGCGGAGACTCTGGAAAGAGTGCAGAGAAGAGCAACAAAGATGATTAGGGGACTGGAGACTAAAACATATGAAGAACGGTTGCAGGAACTGGGTATGTTTAGCTTAAGAGAAAGAAGGACCAGGGGAGACATGATAGCAGCCTTCCAATATCTCAGGGGTTGCCACAAAGAAGAGGGAGTCAAGCTATTCTCCAAGGCACCTGAAGGTAGGAGAAGAAGCAATGGGTGGAAACTAATCAAGGAGAGAAGCAACTTAGAACTGAGGAGAAACTTCCTGACAGTGAGAATAATCAACCAGTGGAACAGAAGTTGCCTCCAGAAGTTGTGAATGCCCCAACACTGGAAGTCTTTAAGAAGATGTTGGATAGCTATTTGTCTGAAACGGTATAGGATTTCCTGCCTAGGCAGGGGGTTGGACTAGAAGACCTCCAAGGTCCCTTCCAACTCTACTATTGTATTGTATTGTATTGTATTTATGACCTTATCTATCTTGGAAAGCTGCCATGTCAATATTGTCTAAATGAGATGCTGTGCAAGGGAAGACTTGGCACAGAGTCTCTGGGATTCACAGACAGATCTTCACACTCCTGAAATGAACGGACGAATTTGTTTCCTTCCAAATTTGCAGAGGGTACTAAGCTGGCAGGAATCGCCAAGCCCCTAGATGAGAGGCTCCAGATCCAGACGGATCTTGACAAGACTTGAATCCTGGGCCCTATCTAGCCAAACGAAATGAATAGGAGCCAGCAATCAGAAATGGTGTAGAGTCTCCTGCTTGAGCGGGAGGTTGGACTAGATGACCTGCAAGGTCTCTTCCAACTCTGTTTATCTGTATTTGTATCTCTGTGGGATTTCGGGTGTGTGCGTGAAACCCCCAACCCACCATCACCAAAACCGCCGAAGCTGCTGTCCCCTGGCTGGCTGGGGAATTCTGGGAGTTGAAGTCCACAAGTCTTAAATTCCCACATTTGGACACCCCTGCTGTAGCAAACTAAGGTCCTATCCCAAGACAGTTCGCTGGCTGATCTGCTCATTTCTGGAAATTAGAAGTAAATATTTGATGCCCTTTTTCACCTCTGCGCATTCTTGGCACAGTTGCAAGAGGCTCTCAGTCCAGTTTAGTGGGCAGGAAAGATTGCTTCAATGCAGTATTGAATCAGAATCAAAATAGAGCTGGAAGGGACCTCGGAGGTCCTCTAGTCCAACCCCCTGCTAAAGCAGGAGACTCTATATTATTTCAGACAGGTGGCTGTCCATTCCCTTCTTGAAAATCTCCAATGATGGTGCACCCACAACTTCTGGTGGCAAGTCGTTCCACTGGTTAATTGTCCTCACTCTTGGGAAATTCCTCCTCAGTTAGTTTGCTTCCCTCCTTGATAAACTTCCATCCGTTGTTTCTTGTCCTGCCTTCAGGTGCTTGGCAGAATAGGTTGCCCCCTCCTCTTCTTTGGGGCAGACCCTCAAATATTGGAAGATGCTCTCATGTCATCCCTAATTTTTCTTTTCTCTACACTGGCTAAACCCAAATCCTGCAACCATTCTTCATATATATTTAGTCTCCAGGACTTTGATCCTCTGAGTTTCTCTTCTTTGCACTTTTTCCAAAGTCTCAATATCTTTTTTTTTTCTAATGTGGTCACCAATGTAGTTTGCAATGTAGTTTGTCAACTTTTAATTAAAAAGTTAATTAAAACTAACTTTTAATTAAAAATTAATTACAAAATTAAGTAATGTAGCTTGTCAACTTTTCCTTCCTGCCGCCTCTTGCATTCCTTTTTTTTCTGGGGCTTTGACTCTTTGATTTCATTGATCGATGGGGGGAAAGATTTATCCGTTGGCTCCGGCTTCCCGGCGGCATTGAAAATGGCGAGGTGTCAGCTACCAATTTTTTCCCAACCGACGCATTTCGTCGAGGCTTTCAAAATCATTCTTCTGCTCCTGCAGTGACTATATTAAAGAATTAGTGGCTTAAGGAGAAGAAGCCGAGATTCATTTGCTCTCTTGTGAGCTGTGAGAGGTTATAACGGATCTTGGCTTGCCTGCTTAGGGAAGGGAGAAAGGAAGAAAGGAAGAAAGAGGAAAAGAGGGAGGGAGGAAGAAAGAGGAAGGGAGGAAGGAAGGAAGGAAGGAAGGAAGGAATAGGAAAAGAGGGAGGGAGGAAGAAAGAGGAAGGGAGGGAGGGAGGAAGTAAAAAAGGAAGGAAGAAAAAATTGAGGGAGGAAGGAATGAGAAGGGAAAGAAGGAAGGAAGGAAGAAGAGGAAGGAAGGAAGAAAAAAACTGAGGGAGCGATAAATGGGAAGGGAAGGAAGGAAGGAAGGAAGGAAGACAAAAATTGAGGAAGGAAGGAATGAGAAGTGAAGGAAGGAAGAAAGGAAGAGAAAGAAAGAAAGAAAGAAAGAAAGAAAGAAAGAAAGAAAGAAAGAGGAAGGAAGGAAGAGGAAGGGAGGGAAAGAGGAAGGAAGGTAGAGAAAGGAAGGACGACGAAAATTGAGGGAGGGAGGAATGAGAAGAAAGAAAGAAAGAAAGAAAGAAAGAAAGAAAGAAAGAAAGAAAGAGAAAGAAAGAGGAAGGAAGGAAGACAAAAATTGAGGAAGGAGAGGAACATTTCGCATAATTGCCAACTGGTAGCCGGTGGCGTCTCAAGCAGAGAAGGAATTTGCAGATTTGGGGTGATTTTGCAAGTGCGAGAAGTCAAATCCCCCCTGCTGTTCCTTTCTTCCTTGTTCCTTTATTTTATTCCATTTTTTTTTTGCTTTCTGCCATTAATGGGGGTCCTAAAATGTTGGGCAGGGACCCACCGCTCAGGTGCGGAAGAGGTTCGAGCCGTTCGTTGGGCCTTGGTGGGCAATTTTGGAAAAAGGGCTTTATCAGTCAAAAGAGTCTTTAGAAAGAGTGCAAAGAAGAAGCACAGAGATGGTCAGCGGTCTGGAGGCTAAACTGTACGGTGAATGTCCCAAGGGTCCTTTTTCTTCAAAAGGCAACTGGACTTTCTGGTTTTTCCTTTTGAAGACATTTCGCTTCTCCTCCAAGAGGCTTCTTCAGCTCTGACCAGATGGAGGGGAAGGGAAGGATTGACCCTCCTTGCAGACAGCTGGTCATTTGCATCCTTTGAGAGGGTCCTTGAGGCCACTTGGAGCTTCGTCTGTGTCCTCAGAGTCACCTGAGTGGTGAAAATGGGGGTGGAGCCTCACCGTCATCTCCAGTCTACAACACGGTCCTTGCTGCAGTTGCAAGAAGGCTCCACCCCCATTTGCACCCCTCAGGTGACCCTGGGGACACAGGCGAAGAAGCTCCAAGTGGCCTCAAGGACCCTCTGAAAGGATGCAAACAGCAGTAGCCCTTAGACTTATAGACCGCTTCACAGTGCTTTACAGCCTTCTCTAAGCGGTTTACAAAGTCAGCCTCTTGCCCCCAACAATCTGGGTCCTCATTTTATTGACCTCAGAAGGACACAAGGATGAATCAGTCTTGGGTCGGTCAGGATCGAACTTCCAGCTGTGGGCAGAATTAGCCTGCAATTCTGCATTCTAACCACTACACCAACAAGGGAGGGAGGGAGGGAGGAAAGATAGAGGAAGGAAGGAAGGATGGATGGATAGATAATGGAGGGAAGGAAGGAAGGAAGGAGGAAAATAGCAATAGCACAGACTTATATACTGCTTCACAGTGCTTTTACAGCCCTCTCTAAGCAGTTTACAGAGTCATCCTCTTGCCCCCAACAATATGGGTCCTCATTTTATTGACCTCAGAAGGACACAAGGATGAATCAGTCTTGGGTCGGTCAGGATCGAACTTCCGGCTGTGGGCAGAATTAGCCTGCAATTCTGCATTCTAACCACTACATCATCAAGGAGGGAAGGGAGGGAGGGAGGAAAGATAGAGGAAGGAAGGATGGATGGATAGATAATGGAGGGAAGGAAGGAAGGAAGGAAGCAAGGAAGGAAGGAAGGAAAGAAGGAAGGAAGGAAGGAAGGAAGGAAGGAAGGAAGGAAGGAAGGAAGGAAGGAAGGAAGGAAGGAAGGAAGGAAGGAAATAGCAATAACACTTAGAATTATATACCGCTTCATGGTGATTTCCAGTCCTCTCCAAGCGGTTTACAGAGTCAGCATCTCTTGCCCCCAACAATCTGGCTCCTCATTTTATGCAGCTCGGAAGGACGAGAGGCTGAGTCAACCTTGAGCCGGTGAGATTTGAACTGCCAAATTGCAGGCAGCCGGCAGGCAGCAGAAGTAGCCTGCAGTACTGCACTCTGACCACTGCGCCACCAAGGCTCTTAAAATGACCGGCTGTCTTAAAAACTGTGTTGCTAACTTAACATCTGTAGTGATTCACTTAACAACAGTGGCACAAAAAGTCATAAAATGGGGCAAAGCTTGCTTAGCATCTCTCGCTTAGCAACAGAAATTTTTGCCTACACTGTGGTCGTTAGCCGAGGACTCCCTGTATATGATTCAGGATATGCTGCTAATCCTGAAACTGGGTCGATTCCCAATTTAAGGCCATAAAATGGGGCCAAACTCCCTTAACAACTGTCTTGCTTAGTAACGGGAATGTTGGGCTCAATGGTGGTCGTAATCCGAGAACTTCCTGTACTTCTTTGACAGGGGGTGTTGGTTTTCCTTTCTCATCCTCCTCTCCCATGGAACGAGGCATTCTGATATTCCTCAGCGCAGCCAGTCCACGACAATTTTCCTCATTAAAAGGTTGCAAAAGGGGATCAAATTGCGACTGTCACAAGTATGAGTCATTTAGGCCACTCTCCATACTCCTCTTGCGAAATCTCAACTTTGGGATGAACCAGGCCTCCAATAACAATTCCAACTGAATTAGAACACGTACCGTCAGGTAGTCTATGTAGTCCTCAACTTGTGACCACAATTGAGCCCAACATTTCTGTTGCTAAGCGAGATGTTTGTTCAGTGAATTTTACCCCATTTGACGACCTTTCTCACCGCAGTTGCTAAGCGAATCACTGTGGTTGATAAGTTAATAGCCTGGCCATTAAGTGAATCCAGCTTCCACGTCGTCTTTGCTAGTAGAAAGTCGCAAAATGGGATCGTGTGACCCCGGGACACGTCACAAACGTGAGTCAGTTGCCAAGCGTCTGAATTTTGATCCCCCGACTACGGGGATGCGGCAGGGGTCGTAACTGCGAAAAACGACCAGGAGTCCCATTTTTCTGTGCCGCTGGAACTTTGAACTGTCGCTAAACGAACGATCGTAAGTTGAGGACTGCCTGCACTCCATGAAAAGCGGGGTCCCCGTAGCCAAAACACCCAGCAACGTTAATCACATGGTTGTTTCCTCCTTCCCATTTGGGGGGAAGAAATTGAGCCCAGCATTATTTGTGTGTCATCGCAACAGGAGCGATGCACAAAAGCACAACGTTTCTCCTCTTTGGCAAGGCCGCAACTGGATCGGCTGCCGGGAATTGCTTCAGCAAACAAGCAGAGAATGAAAAGCATTCCGGGCATTTGCAAAAAACACCGTTTCCTTGGCAGGAGCCCAACGTGACTCTGGATGCTGCCGGGTAGTTTGTTAGTTTCCTGCAAAATCCTCCTGTGTTTGAGGTGTCAGAATAAACAGAATCAGAGAGTTGAAAGGGACCTTGGAGGTCCTCTAGTCCAACCCCCTGCTCCAGCAGGAGGCCCTACGCCATTTCAGTCAAGTGACTGTCAAATCTCTTCTTTAAAAACATTTGTAAAGGGACAGAGAGAGGGTGGATGGATGGATGGATGGATGGATGGATGGATGGATGGATGGATGGATGGATGGAAGGAAGGATGGAAGGAACAAAGGAAAGAAGGAAGGAAGGAATAACAGAGTTGAAATGGACCTTGGAGGTCTTCTAGTCCAACCCCCTGCTCCAGCAGGAGGCCTTATGCCATTTCAGTCAAGTGACTGTCAAATCTCTTCTTTAAAAACATTTGTAAAGGGACAGAGAGAGGATGGATGGATGGATGGAAGGAAGGATGGAAGGAAGGAAGCAAGGAAGGAATAACAGAGTTGAAATGGACCTTGGAGGTCTTCTAGTCCAACCCCCTGCTCAGCATTAGACAGGTGGCTGCCCAGTCTCTTCTTAAAAACCTCCAGTGATGGAGAACCAATAACTTCTTATGGCAAGCAGTTCCACTGGTTAATTGTTCAAACTGCCAGGAAATTTCTCCTCAGTTCTATGTTGCTTCTCTCCTTGATTAGTTTCCAACCATTGCTTCTTGTCCTGCCCTCGGGTGCTTTGGAGAATAGTTTGACCTTATTATGCTTAGCCTGTTTTAATCTGAGCTAGTTGGAATAACTGCGCTGGAAGGGACCTTGGAGGTCTTCTAGTCCAACCCCCTGCTCAAGAAGGAGACCATGTACCATTTCAGACAAGTGACTGTCCAGCCTCTTCTTAAAAGCCTCCAGTGTTGGAGCATCCACGGCTCATGGTGGCAAGTTGTTCCACTGGTTAATTATTCTCACTGATAGGAAGTTTCTCCTTAGTTTTAAGTTGCTTCTCTCCATGATTAGTTTCCACCCATTGCTTCTTGTTCTGCCCTCAGGTGCCTTGGAGAATAGTTTGACTCCTTCTTCTTTGTGGCAACCCCTGAGATATTGGAAGACTGCTATCATGTCTCCCCTGGTCCTTCTTTCTCTTAAGCTAAACATCCCCAGTTCCTGCAACCGTTCTTCATATGTTTTAGTCTCCAGTCCCCTAATCCTTTTTGTTGCTCTTCTCTGCACTCTTTCCAGAGTCTCAACACCTTGGTGCAAATTCTTGATTCATGCTGTAGCTGGGTGTTGTGGGAATGCAGCCACTGGTGTTGAAAAACTGCTGCTTTAGGCTAAACCTAGGTCACCAGTTTGCAGGGACTTCTTGACCTGCAACAGCTCTGGAACGCGGATTTATTAGAGCAAAATGTATGAAGCCGTTAGGAAAAAATCCCCATTGATTTGCTGTGTATGAAACCCGAGCTATATTTATAGCTAACTCCTGGTTGAATTCTCACCCTTCTTTCTCTCCCAACGGGATGCAACAGGTTAGAACAGGGGTGTCCAAACTTGGGAACTTTAAGACTTGTGGACTTCAACTCCCAGAATTCCCCAGCCAGCTATGCTGGCTGGGGAATTCTGGGAGTTGAAGTCCACAAGTCTTAAAGTTCCCAAGTTTGGAAACCCCTGGGTTAGAAGCTACCCTGGTTTCCCATCAATACAGGTAGTCCTCGATTTGCAACAGTTTGTTTAGTGACCGGTTCGAAATTACAATGGCACTGAAAAACGTGACTTAGGACCATTTTTCACATTTACGACCATTCCACCTTCCCCGTGGTGACAGGAATTGGGATGCTTGGCACGACTCATATGTACGACGGTCGCAGTCTCCCTAAGTCACACGATCTGCTTTTGTGACCTTCCAACAAGCAAAGCCAATGGGGGGGCCCGGACTCGCTTAACGACCGTGCTACTAACTTGACCGCTGTAGTGTTTCACTGAACAACGGTGGCAAGAATGGTCTTTAAATGGGGTCCACGTCTCATTTCACAATAGGTGGCCAAAAAATGTCATATCCAGTCTGAATATCTGGCTGACTGAGCATCAAACTGTAATAATAAGGAAAAAGGAAGTCAGTTGCCATGGCAACCTTGATCGGCGCTTTCGAAGCAATACGAAAGGACTTCTTTGATATCTGGAAATATTAAATTTATTAGAACCAAACACCCTAATTTTAGAAAAATCAATACCCTGCTTACAATTGCTTATATTCCTTGATAATCCCTTAAATAATCCTACGGTCCTCTCTTAGGAATTTTCATTGCAAAGTTTTCACCACTTTCAGAATGGCAAATCCAACAGTAGACTGCAGATAGTCCTCGAGTTACGACCATCAAGCCCAAAGTTTCTTTTGCTAAACAAGACAGTTGTTAAGTGAGTTTGGCCCCCATCTTACAACCTTTCTTGCTGTTAAGTGAATCACTGCAGTTGTTAAGTGAGTAACATGGTTCTGAAGCGCATCCGGCTTCCCCGTTGACTTTGCCCGAAGGTCGTAAAAGGGGACACTGCAACCGTCATCAGTACATGCCAGTTGCCAAGCCTCTGAATTTTGATCACACGACTATGGGGATGCTGCAACAGTCGTAAGTGCGAAAAAAGGTCATAAGTCACATTTTCTCAGGGGTTGCCACAAAGAAGAGGGAGTCAAACTATTCTCCAAGGCACCTGAAGGTAGAACAAGAAGCAATGGGTGGAAACTAATCAAGGAGAGAAGCAACTTAGAACATAGGAGAAATTTCCTGACAGTTAGAACAATTAATCAGTGGAACAGAAATTGCCTCCAGAGGTTGTGAATGCCCCAACACTGGAAGTCTTTAAGAAGATGTTGGATAGCCATTTGTCTGAAACGGTACAGGGTTTCCTGCCTAGGCAGGGGGTTGGACCTCCAAGGTCCCTTCCAACTCTACTATTGTAATGTATTGTATTGTATTTATGACCTTATCTATCTTGGAAAGCTGCCATGTCAATATTTTCCTCCAAGGTCCCTTCCAACTATTCAATTCTATTCTTTTCCGTGATGTTGTACCTTTGGATGGTCATTAAATGAGCTATTGTCAGTCCAGATCTCCCTGTATTAAGTTTCCACCCCTCTTAGGCTGCAAATTCCAACTGGAGATTCCTCGCGGATAATATAAGGTATTAAACACATATCACACACCTGACTTTCAACAGCTACCCACAATCCAACAAAAAAGCAACAATAAAAGTGACAACACAATAAAAGTAAAGCTATAACACGGTGGTTGATTGAATTGAACTGAACGTAATCCTTTATTTGGGCAAGTGTGAATCGACACCCACGAAATGGTGTGTGATGCTCTCGCTATACGTACAAGGCGCAAAGCAAAAGAATAACGTCACAATAGTAGAAAAACGGAACAATAACGGAATGGAGATAATAGAAAAAGGGAACCATCACAGAGTAGAGATAATATGCTCAATAGCGAGGATGAGATTTGAACTCAGAGTTCGTGAGCGTCTGAGTCAGGATCCACTTTAAACCACTTGCAAAGAAACAACAACCCAGCTTTTGAGGTAGTCGCGCAGACCTGTGGCTTGTGTCGAGCGCATACAATGCAGCTGGCATTTGGGGCCCGCTGTGCATATGCGTCGCAAATTATATTCCTAACTGGGGATTTTCGGGAGAGAAAAAGTGTGTGATTCAATAAAATCGTGCCAAGCACACCAGCCTGCTCTGGTCCCTGCACGCATAAAAGAACCCTTTTGGGTTTGCAAAATTAAGCATTGTCGTGGCGACTTCGATGCTTGTTTATTTTTATGTTTTTTCCTTCTGCATTCCCGGGAAGCGATTATGCAGCACTTGACCATCTCCGTGCACGAATTCCACTCCGGAGTTTCAGATTTGAATTCCCCTCCGTTGGGAGAAAAATCTTAGCGAGCGATGCAGAGAAGGGATGGCTGATTTATTCTTGTTTTTTCTGCTTGCATCCCCCCCCCGACCCCCGTCCGTCTGCTTCCCTTGGTGCAGAAAGCTCGTTTCTTTTATTTGGGTAGGGGGGGAGGATGGGGAAACAAAAAAAATATCTTCATTAAGGGGCTTGTATCCGTGGCAGGCAAGGATCAGGTTCCCTTGGCAACCTTGCAGGCGGATCCTTGCCACCGGTGTTGTGGTGTTGTCGTACCTTTTGTTTTGGGTCTGATGAAATGTAGCCGGCCTGTGACGTTGGTCCTTGATGTGGGGAAGCTGACGTGGGGGGAGTCCCTGGGGAGCTTAGTATGTTGACTCACAAACTTCAGCCAGAATGTGTGTTGTGTTGTGTCGGGGAGGGAGGGCGAAATGAGCTCTAGCAGTGGTGCCACAGGGGGAGGGGGAGGAGATGTTGATTATTATTTATTTATCTGCACCCCACCTTTATTTAAATAATGCAGGGGATACAGGAAACATCTGCATCTGAGTTGCTAATAACTCAAGGCAGCAGACTTATTGAATGCATGCGCCTCCTCCTGTTTTTCCCACAACAACGACCCTGTGAGGTCAGTTGGGCTGAGAGAGGGGGGGGGGGTGGAGTGGGGAGACTGGCCGAAAAGTCACACAGCTGGCTTTCCTGCCCGAGGAGGGACTAGAACTCCTACTCTCCCGGTGGGTGGCCCAAAAGTCACCCAGCCATTATTTATGCCTATGAGGGGACTAGAACTCCCCGTCTCCTGGTTATTGGCCCTAAGACACCCAGCCACCCTTCATGCCTATGAGGGGACTAGAACTCCCCATCTCCTGGTTATTGGCTTTAAGGCACCCAGCCACCCTTCATGCCTATGCGGGGACTAGAACTCCCCATCTCCTGGTTATTGGCCCTAAGACACCCAGCCACCCTTCATACCTATGAGGGGACTAGAACTCCCCATCTCCTGGTTATTGGCCCTAAGACACCCAGCCATTATTCATGCCTATGAGGGGACTAGAACTCCCCATCTCCTGGTTATTGGCCCTAAGACACCCAGCCATTATTCATGCCTATGAGGGGACTAGAACTCCCCATCTCCTGGTTATTGGCCCTAAGACACCCAGCCACCCTTCATGCCTGTGAGGGGACTAGAACTCCCCATCTCCTGGTTATTGGCCCTAAGACAGCCAGCCATTATTCATGCCTATGAGGGGACTAGAACTCCCCATCTCCTGGTTATTGGCCCTAAGACACCCAGCCACCCTTCATGCCTATGAGGGGACTAGAACTCCCCATCTCCTGGTTATTGGCCCTAAGACACCCAGCCACCCTTCATGCCTATGAGGGGACTAGAACTCCCCATCTCCTGGTTATTGGCCCTAAGACACCCAGCCACCATTCATGCCTATGAGGGGACTAGAACTCCCCGTCTCCTGGTTATTGGCCCTAAGACGCCCAGCCACCCTTCATGCCTATGGCAGGACTAGAACTCCCCATCTCCTGGTTATTGGCCCTAAGACACCCAGCCACCATTCATGCCTATGAGGGGACTAGAACTCCCCATCTCCTGGTTATTGGCCCTAAGACACCCAGCCACCATTCATGCCTATGAGGGGACTAGAACTCCCCGTCTCCTGGTTATTGGCCCTAAGACGCCCAGCCACCCTTCATGCCTATAGCAGGGCTAGAATTCCCCATCTCCTGGTTATTGGCCCTAAGACACCCAGCCACCCTTCATGCCTATGGCGGGGCTAGAACTCCCTGTCTCCTGGTTATTGGCTTTAAGGCACCCAGCCACCATTCATGCCTAAAGCTGGACTATAAGTCACTATCACCGTGTAATTGGCTCTAAGGCACCCAGCTGGCTTTTATGCCTAAGGCAGAACTAGAACTCACTGTCTCCTGGTGATTGGCCCTAAGGCACCCAGCTGGCTTTTATGCCTAAGGCAGAACTAGAACTCCCTATCTCCTGGTGATCAGCACAAAGTCACCCAGCTATCTTTTGTACCTATGGTGAGACTAGAATTCACCATCTCCTGCTTTCTAGGCCAGCACCTTAACCGCTGCAATAAACTGGCACCAAAGCCCATAGCAGCCCAGGATTCCCACGCAGTCCCATCCAACTACTAACCAAGCCTAACCCTGCTTAGCTTCCAAGATCAAACAAAACCGGGCACAACCAGGGTCAGTACGTCCATTTTGATGCCATCAATGTTAGAAACAGACCCCTGTGGTGGTTAGGGGGGATTCTTCCTGCACAATAAAGTTGTGTAAGCTGTTCTCATGAACCTCAGTTGATGTTGGAGGAGTCCATGAAGTTCGTTCAAACTCTGTGCAAAGCTTGGGAGGCGTTAACCAGGGTTAGATGTTTGATAGATCAGCAGGATGGGGTGAACCCAGTCTGTGAGGTTAGTTCATGGTATTGTGGGGACCTGGGTTAATGTGTGAATGCAGCCAAGGTCCCTGAACGTTTTCCTTGAAAAGGCATTCAGCTACCTTCCATTATGACAGCTTGCTGGCCTTTGTAATACAGGTCGTCCTCGACTTACAACCAACGTTGAACCCCCACATTTCTGCTGCTAAGCGAGACATTTGTGAAGTGAGTTTTGCTCCGTTTTACAACCTTCCTTGCCTCCTCCGTTCTTAAGTGAATCATGGTTAAGTGACTTCCCGGTTAACTTTGCTTGTCAGAAGGTCGCAAAAGGGGATCACATGATCCCGGGACACAGCAACCGGCGTAAATATGAGTCCCTCACCAAGAGCCTGAATTTTGATCATGGGACCGCGGGGAATTCTGCAACGGTCGTAAGTGTGAACAACGGTCCGAAGTCATTTTTTTTCAGTGCCGTTGTAACTTGGAACGGTCACTAAACGACCTGTCGCAAATCGAGGACCACCTGTACTGATTGAAACTGCACATCCTGGCAAACCAGGGTAGCTTCTGGCTGTTGCATCCCACCAGTCGGGAGGGAAAGAGGTGTGAGAATTCAGCCTGGAGTTTGCTATAAATATAGCTGGGGTTTTAGACACAGTAAACCAGGGGTGTCCAAAGTTGGCAACTTTAAGACTTGTGGACTTCAACTCCCAGAGCTGGCTGGGGAATTCTGGGAGTTGAAGTCCACAAGTCTTAAAGTTGCCAACTTTGGACACCCCTGCAGTAAACCAATTGGAATTCTTTCCTAACTGCCCTTCATGCCTTTTGCTCTAATAAATCCTCGTCTCGGAGCTTCGGTGTCCTCGGAAGCCCGTTCTTGTGGTTTGTTGTCTAGCCAAAAAGAAGTATTTGACAGCAAGCAGTTGCACAACATCCCACAATCCCAAATCTCAGCTTCGCAAAACACCGTCCGTCGTCGCTAACTTCACCGAAACGTGTTGGATGAAAACCGTATTGGCTGCATCGGCCTGACTCACCTAACCCCGGTTACTCAATTCGCCCATTTTCACACAACGTCGCCAACCATAAATTAACCAAGCCGCAAAATGAGAGCCCAGGGTCAACACCGAGAAACCTCCTAGCGTTGTGTGTTCACAGCCCCAGTGTTTGGCTCGGTCAACACACGGAGACGAAGTGAAGAAGTTTCCATAACACACAAAACTAATTTTAGCTGAGGCTGTGATGCGGTAGCTTTCATGGAGCTAAAGCCAGGTGCCAGATGTTTGGGGTTGGGTGGGTTATAAATACGCATGAATAAACGCATGAATAAAACGTTTCCTCTAGAAGGAGGAGAAATGCAAAGTGGATCCAGGAGAATCTAAAGGAATCTTGTTAGCAGCTTTTCCAAGTAGCAAAGGAAGATTCACCTGTCTTTCAATAAACGTGCTAAGAGATTCCAGATTTTGGCCAGCCTTGAGCAGTGTTCCTCAACGTCAGCAAGTTTAGGTTGTGTGGACTCCAACTCCCATGATTCCCCAGGTAGCAACTCCCAGAATTCCTCAACCACCGTAGGTGGACTTCATCTCCCAGAATTCCTCAATCACTGTAGGTGGACTTCATCTCCCAGAATTCCTCAAGCATCATAGGTGGACTTCATCTCCCAGAATTCCTCAACCACCGTAGGTGGACTTCATCTCCCAGAATTCCTCATCCACCGTAGGTGGACTTCATCTCCCAGAATTCCTCATCCACCGTAGGTGGACTTCATCTCGCAGAATTCCTCAATCACTGTAGGTGGACTTCATTTCAACCACCAGAATTCCTCAACCACCGTTGGTGGACTTCATCGCCCAGAATTCCTCAACCAATTTACAACAGTTCATTTAGTTACTGTTCAAAATTACAACGGCACTGAAAATAGTGACTTACGACCATTTCTCACAGTTAAACCTTTGCAGAATCCCTGTGATCAAAATGAAGACGCTTGGCACCCGCTTCATACTTATGACGGCCACATTGTCCTGGGATCCCGCAATCCTCTTTTGCGACCTTCTGGCGAGCAACGTCAATGGAGAAGCCCGATCCACTTAACAACCGTCACTAACTTAACAAGTGCACTCATTCACTTAACAACTTTGGCAAGAAAGATCGTAAAAGGGGGCAGAATTCACTTCACTGTCTTACTTAGCAACAGAGACCTTGGGGCTCAATTGTGGTCGTAGGTTGAGGACTACCTGTGCACAGGGGAAAAGGGGGCTGAGCCTTCGGCCCACAATTGCAGCCACAAAAAAAAAGAAACCCCTGAGCCCCTCTCAGCCATTGGCTTTAGGTCGAGGTCCTTCTAAACCAGGGGTGTCCAAACTTGGGAACTTTAAGACTTGTGGACTTCAACTCCCAAAATTCCCCAGCCAGCTCTGCTGGCTGGGGAATTCTGGGAGTTGAAGTCCACAAGTCTTAAAGTTCTCAACTTTGGACTCCCCTGTTCTAAACGGAAGAAGGGATTTCACCTGATTTCACCTTCTGCCCAGGGACCAGGAGTTCCCAGTCCGGCATTGAGTTGAGAGACAATTGTTTTATGCAAGCGGAACAAATATCCATTAATTCTGGGCTTGGGAATTGGAAGCTTCCCCGCGATTGGCGCTCTCATTTACACACACACACGCACACCCCAAGAGCAATAGCCTGAGACTTATATACCGCTTTCCAGCCCTCTCTAAGCGGTTTACAGGGGCAGCCTCTTTCCCCCAACAATCTGGGTCCTCATTTGACCCACCTCGGAAGGACGGGAGGCTGAGTCAACCTGGAGCCGGTCAGGATCGAACTGCTGGCAGTGGACAGAGTTTGACTGTAGTGCTGCATCCCAACTATTGTGCCAGTCCCTCCCTCCTTCTTTCCTTCCTTCCTCCCTCCCTCCCTTCCTCTCTTCCTTTCTTCTCCTTCCTTCCTTCCCTCCCTCCTCCCTTCCTTTCTCCCTCCCTCCCCTCCTTCTCCTTCCTCTCTTCCATTCTTCTCCTTCCCATCTCCTTCCTTCCTTCCCTACTTCCCTCCCCCTTCCTCCCTTCCTTTCTCCCTCCCTCCTTCCTCTTTTCCATTCTTCTCCTTCCCATATCCTTCCTTCCCTCCCTCCCTCCTCCCTTCCTTTCTCCCTCCCTCCCTCCTCCTTCCATTCTTCTCCTTCCCATCTCCTTCCTTCCTTTTTTTAAAAAAAGAAGGTTTTAAGACGAGATAACCACTTGTCTGAAATGCTATAGGGTTACCTGACAGAGCAGGGGGTTGTACTAGAAGACCTCCGAGGTCCCTTCCGACTCTGTTATTCTGTTAAACTGATAACATGAACTAGAATAAAATTCTCCTCCACCCTGCCCAGCAGGGATCCTTTCCTGTGGTCAGCTGCCCGGCTGTGGAATTCTGGGAGTTGAAGTCCACCCCCCTTCAAGTGCCCAAGTCTCAAATTCACTCTCCTTTTCTTCCATTTTGCAGGCCATTGGCATCCCTGGCGGATCTCCCGGGACCACACCCGCCGTGGCCACTCCGGTCACAGGGCACAAGCGCATGGTCATTCCCAACCAGCCTCCCTTGACCGCCACCAAAAAGTCAGCCACCCCCAAGCCTGGTGCCCATCCCATCCCGGTGACGCCCGTCGGAACTCTGAAACCTCAGCCCGTTCCGGCACCCTACACTACGGCCGCCACCCCCACCCGCCCCCCGTTCAACGTGCAGGTCAAATCCGCTCATCCTGCCCCCCACTTCGCGCCCTCACCCCCCCAATATGGCAGCCTGGCCCCCCAGCCTGCTTCTTCCATGGGGCCCTATGTGCCGGCACAACCTCGGGCACCTGATTACAGTTATGTGCCCCCACCAGCGATGGGTTACGGCTCCACACCACTGCCGGGCCGCCAGCCAGAACAGGCCTACGCTGGGAGCACCCCCCAAAGAGGCTGGGAGGGAGCCGAGCCTTCCTATGGGCCCCCTGGGAGCGCTTGGAAGCCGGAGCCAGCGTACCCTCCGGCCGTGGGGCAGCAGTACCCGTCCTCTGGAGCCAGGAAGACCTATGGCTATGAGCCAGTGCCAGCCGCCCACCTGCCCACCTTGCAACCAAAGGTAAGAAGAACCCAGGAGAGAGTTGACTAGGGATGCAAAGTTTACAGAGTTTGGTCTGTCTCTCTATCCTATCGTCTTTCTATCTGTCTATCATTAATGTCTGTCTGTCTATTTATCTGTCCATCAATCCATCCATCCATCTATCAATCAATCATCTATCCATCTGTCTGTCTGTCTGTCTGTCTATCTATCTATCTATCTATCTATCTATCTATCTATCTATCTACCTACCTACCTACCTACCTACCTACCTACCTACCTACCTACCTATCTATCCATTATCTATCTACCTATCATCTACCTATCTACCTACCTAATCTATCATTTTTATCTATTAATAATAATAATAATAATAAATTTGAATTTATTAGCCGCTCCCTCTCCAGACAGGACTCGGGGCGGCGTACAATAAAACATATAAAACATAAAACATATGTGCAAACACATAAACATCCAAATACACACATATACAAAGACATACATGCACGGAGGAGGTAACAAATTACATCACATTTAGACAATTAAAAGTCACCATTAAAATACCCCATTAGTAATACCACAATTTAAAATTTAAAAGGACAGTCAGGAGGAATAAGAAAAAATTTACGGTTGAGCCAGGCCAGATAATTGAAAGAGGTGGGTCTTCAGCTGTACACGGAAGGAGCGGAGATCGGAAGTAATCCTGATGTCACGGGGGAGGTCATTCCACAGGGCTGGGCCCATCACAGAGAAGGCTCTGCTCCTGGGTGTCGCCCCCCGACACTGTTTAGCGGACGGCACCCGAAGAAGTCCCTCTCTGTGTGAGCGGATTGGTCTTAGGGATGTATGTATATTATATCTGTGTCTGTATCCATCTATCCATCCATCGATGCAGCTTATCTGTCTGTCTGTCCATCTAATCATCTCTCTCTCATGTCTCTCCCATCTGTCTATATCTATCTATCTATCTATCTATCTATCTATCTATCTATCTATCTACTACGTATCCATCCATCCTCATCATTATCATTAATCAATCATCTATCTCTATAATTAAGTATCATCTATCTGTCCATTCATTTCTTTATCATATCTATCTATCTTTCTGTCTGTCAGTCTGTCATCTATAATCAGTAAGTCAATCAATCAATCTTATCTATCTATCATTATGTATCATCTATACATCCATATGTTTATTTATAATATTTAACTCTGTCACTGTCATATATACAGCCAGTCAGCCATCTATCCATTCACCCACCCACCCACCCACCTATCCATCCATCCGTCCATCTGTCCATCCATTCATCCATCAGTCTGTCTCTTTCTATCATCTACCTATCCATCTATCCTTATTATCTATCATTAATCAATCCTCTATCTATCATTATCATCTATCCATTCATTCATTTATCATATTTATCTACCTATCTTCCTGTCAGCCTGTCATCTATCATCAATCAAGCTTATCTATTATTATGTATCATCTATCCATCCATCCATTCATTTATCACATATATCTCTGTCTATCATATATCCATCCAGCCATCTATTCACCTATCAATCTATCTATCTACCTCTCTCTATCACTATTTATCTCTCTATAATATACCTATATCTATTATCAATCAGTGCTATCTATCTCTTTTCTGTCTACCCATTCTCTGTCTGTTTCTCTCTGTCTGTCTGTCTCTCCCCCCCCTCCCCCCTCCTAATTACCAATCTACCAACCTATAACCTTGTCTGTGGCAAAGGCCAGTCTGGGCGGCTTACAGACATTGATTAAAGTACACTATAAAGCGTTAAAACAGTAAAGATAGATTTATCTGGAATGTATAAAAATGATATTTAAAAAAAGCTAAGCAGGATGGAGACGGAGGGGGCGAAGTTAGCCCAGGGAGAAGGTGGGGTGTTCTCTACTCCATCAGCCACCCGCAATGTGCCACACGCCCATTGGTGCCCCTGGCTGGTTGGCATAGTCCTGTCTCCAAGGCAAGCTGGCATCTTGGTGCGACATCCGTGAGGGCCACATCCATGCATGCTTTGACTTGAAACTTCAGTGGGTCCAGTGGGCTTTTTGTGGCCTGCAAAATATTGTGTATCACATCCAGCTTGATCTTTTCTTTCTTTCTTTTTTCTTTCTTTCTTTTTTTGTTTCTTCCTTCCTTCCTCTCACTTTCATTCTTTTTTTTTCTTTCTGGCTCCTCTCTCTCTTTCTTTCCCTCCCTCTTACCTTCTTCCCTCTCCCTCCCTCCCTCCTTCCTTCCTTCATTTCTGTCTTCCTTCCTCTTTCTTTCTTTCCTTTTTTTCTTTCTGTCTCCTCTCTCTCTCTCTCTTTCTTTCCCTCCCTCTTCCCTCCTTCCTTCCTTCCTTCCTTCCAACAATCTGGGGATCTCTCCCCGAAAAATTAAACGCTATTACTCAAGTTGGTTAGAGGCTTCTGATGGCTCCTTTTTCAGCCTGGAGTGGTGGAAGGACTTTTAAAAGGTTAATTGTTAGCAATTCTTAGAGTAATTTCTCTCCTGCCCTTTCCGCTTTAAATATAGAAAGCGATATCGCATTGTTTTTCTCCTGGCTTCCTAGCTTAGGACGGTTGATCGACGTAAGGCATTGTTTCGGCTTAATGTCCCTGCTTAAATTAGGAAGAAAGTCTCTTTCAGGATGTCTTTGTTCAGCAGTTTTGGTGCCAGTTTTACAACATACATCGAACAGAGGTGGAAGGGACCCTGGAGGTCTTCTAGTCCAACCCCCTGCTTGAGCAGGAGACCTTAGACTATTTCAGACAAATGGTTATTCTGTCTCTTTTTGAATGTCTCTGGGTTGGTTTCTTTTTCGAGAGGTTCCCTTGAGCATCAGTGCCTTAGAGGGGCTGGGCACTAAAACTGTCTGCTTTGTTATTTCATAATTATTCTAGTATTTATTTATGTTTTTATCCAGAGTTGTTTGACACGAAATGGGTGATAAATTTCATAACAAATGAAAAAATAAACAAACAAAAGGGTATCAGGGAGTCCTTGACTTATGACTAAAATTGAGCCCAAAATTTCTGTCGC
This sequence comes from Natrix helvetica, assembly GCF_964273705.1. NCBI lineage: Eukaryota > Metazoa > Chordata > Lepidosauria > Squamata > Natricidae > Natrix > Natrix helvetica. The sequence continues at coordinate 2,181,213 of NC_138551.1, read as the reverse complement.
TAAATGAAACAGTTGGTAGGTGAGTTTTGCCACATTTTAAGACCTTCCGCGCCACAGTTGTGAAATTAATCTCTGCAGTCGTTAAGTGAGTCACACGATTGTTAAATGAATCCGTTCCCCCCACCCGTTGGCGTTGCTGTTCAGAAGGTCGCCAAAGGGGATCACATGACCCAGGAGGACACTGTGACCGTCATAAATATGAGTCAGTTGCCAAGCGTCTGAATTTTGATCACACGACGAAAAGGATGTGGGTGCTGCAGTCGTCAGTAACTGGGGGGGAAAAGTCAGAGATCACTTTTCTCAGTGCCATTGTGACTTTGAACGGTCGCTAAACGAATTGTTGTAAGTCAAGTAATATACCTGTAATATTTCTCTACGTTATTGCAAGGATGACAAACAGAAAAATTTATTCAGAGCAGCAGGTTTTCCGAGGCTTCGCTTGGCCAAGTTTCAAAGGGTCCAGAAATTCAAGAACTTAAAGTGTGTATGTGCACTTTGTGTGTGTGTGTGTGTGTGTGTGTGTGTGTACATGCCTGCCTGCATGTATGTGTATGGTTTATGTATGTATGTATGTATGTATATGAATGGATAGGATAGGATAATGAATAGAATAGAATGGATTGGAATGGAATAGAACAGAGGATAGGATAGGATAATGAATAGAGTAGAACAGAGGCGAGGAGAGGATATTTATATATTTTTTCTTTAGAGGGCATCAGAATTTCATTTTTTAAATTTGTGCCAGTGTGTTCACAGAAAAAAAGTGACATTTAAAGATTATCCCACCCTACACCGTACATCCTATCTTATTACCTATCCTATCCTATATGTTATCTTGTCCTGTCCTATCCTATCCTACATCCTACCCAGTAGTGGGTTGCCAATTTTTTTACTACAGGTTTGGGTGTGCTGCAACTACCGGTCCGCCCAATCCGGGCCGAACCAGGAGGAACCCACCTCTGATCCTACCCTACCCTACCCTATATTTACACCACTCTATAAAGCCCTAGTAAGGCCCAGAATACTGCAGTCAGTTCTGGTCGCCACGATGTAAAAAAGATGTGGAGACTCTAGAAAGAGTGCAGAGAAGAGCAAGAAAGAGGATTAGGGGACTGGAGACTAAAACATATGAAGAACGGTTGCAGGAACTGGGGATGTCTAGTTTAATAGAAAGAAGGACCAGGGGAGACATGATAGCATCTTCCAATATTTGAGGGGCTGCCACAGAGAGGAGGGTTTCAGGCTATTTTCCAAAGCACAAGAGACAGAGAGAGAGAGGGAGAGAGAGAGAGAGAGAGAGAGAGAGAGAGAGAGAGAGAGAGGGAGAGAGAGAAGATGGAAGGAAGGAAGGAAGAAAAAATAATGAAAAAAGAAAAAAGAGAGACATGACTAGTTTAATGAAAAGAAGGACCAGGGGAAACAGGAGAGCATCTTCCAATATTTGAGGGGCTGCCACAGAGAGGAGGGGGTCAATCTATTTTCCAAAGCACAAGAAAGAGAAAGAAAGAAAGAAAGAAAGAAAGAAAGAAAGAAAGAAAGAAAGAAAGAAAGAAAGGTTGGAAGGGAAGGAAGGAAGGAAGGAAGGAAGGAAGGAAGGAAATAATAATAATAACAGAAAAAAGAGAGACATGACTAGTTTAATGAAAAGAAGGACCAGGGGAAACAGGAGAGCATCTTCCAATATTTGAGGGGCTGCCACAGAGAGGAGGGGGTCAAGCTATTTTCCAAAGCACAAGAAAGAGAAAGAAAGAAAGAAAGAAAGAACGAAAGAAAGAAAGGTTGGAAGGGAAGGAAGGAAGGAAGGAAATAATAATAATAACAGAAAAAAGAGAGACATGACTAGTTTAATGAAAAGAAGGACCAGGGGAGACATGAGAGCATCTTCCAATATTTGAGGGGCTTCCACAGAGAGGAGGGGGTCAAACTGTTCTCCAAAGCCCCCGAAGGCCAGAGAAGGAACGATGGATGGAAACTGACCAAGGAGAGATTCAACCTGGAAATAAGGAAGAATTTCCTGTGAGAACAATCAATTGATGGAACAGAAGTTGCCTTCGGAAGTTGTGGGAGTTTCATCCCTGGAGGCTTCCAAGAGACTGGACTGCCCTCTGTCAGAAATGGTATTTAGGGTCTCCTGCTTGAGCAGGGGGGGGTTGGGCTAGATGACCTCCAAGGTCCCTTCCAACTCTGTTAATCTGTTAAATCTGACCTTTCCTATTCTATCCTATCCTAATCTTATTTTGTATCTTGTCTTGTATCTGATCTGATATCCTCTTCTCTTAACCTACCCTATATCTTATATCATCTCCTCCCCTCCTCTCCTATATCTTATACCTTATATTGTATCTCTTATTTCTTATGTCATCTCATCTCACCTTATCATCTATTGCAACAGCTGATACTTTTATTTCGGTCTGTGGCCGTCCAGTTTCCCAAACCATCCCGAGGACCCTTGTTAGAGGAAGCCTTTCGGATTTGCCCCCTTCCCCAAAACCTAAGCTGAAATTGGATCTGAATTGCGCCCACATCCAACGCAAAGAGAGGAAGACTCGAGCGGTTGCCTCTAAGCCAGGGGTGTCCAAACTTGAGAACTTTAAGACTTGTGGACTTCAATTCCCAGAATTCCCCATCCAGCAAGGCTGGCTGGGGAATTCTGGGAGTTGAAGTCCACAAGTCTTAAAGTTCTCAAGTTTGGACACCCCTGCTCTAAACCCTCTGGTTTTGTCGTCTGAATTATTGCTGCGTAAGAGGAAAAGAATTCTTTGAGCTCCTTGAGCAAAAAAAAAAAAAAAATACATCCAGCATCCTCTTGATCAGGCCTTGGAGAAAGAGAAAATAAAATTATCCACTGACTCCCCAAAATTGTTAAGCGAACCTCTCCAGAAAACGTCCCTATTCTATTCTTTTAAACAAGCAAACTCAGTTCTTTGTCTGCGTCGCAAACCTTGTTTTCTCCGGCAGAAGAAGCCACGTGTGTGGGAGGGAGAGAAAACTTCGAATTAAGAATCTACACTGCCTGGCGGGCACCTCAGAGATCAACTTGACCAACCCCCCAAACTCCTTAGAACACTCACGCTTTAAATAAAGAATATTTCATTCCAGCTTCAATTACCAATGAAATACGAAATAACGCACATTCAGAGCCTGGCGAAGGAAATTGTATAAATTACATCGGCAGAAAGGCAGTTGCTAAGTGAATTATGTCTCATTTTATGACCTGTTGTATGGCATGTTGCCGTGTTAAGTGGAATCTAGCATCCCCCATTGACTTTGCTTGGCAGAAAAGGAGGAGGAAGAGGAGAAGGAAAAGGAGGAGGAGAGGAAGAGGAGAAGGAAAAGGAGGAGGAGAGGAGGAGGAGGTCCTTGCTACTCTCTGAGCCTGGTGGTTTTCTTGCAGATATTTCATTACCCAAGTAGGTGACCCCATCAGTGATAGACGGGAGTGATATGTGGAAGAGGAGGAAGAGGAGGAGAAAAGAAGGAGAACAACAAGAAGAAGAAGAACAAGAGGAGGAGGAGAAGAGGAGGAAAAGGAGAAGGAAGAAGAGGAGAAGGAGGAAGGAAGAAGAAGAGAAGGAGGAGGAAGAGGAGAAGAGGAGGAGAAGGAAGAAGAGGAGGAGAAGGAGGAGGAGGAGGAGGAGGAAGAAGAAAAGGAGAAGGAGGAAGAGGAGGAGGAGGAAGAGAGAAAGAAGATCCTGAGCTTAATCCTCACCAAAAGGAATGAGTTGGATGAGAAACATTGAGGAGCGTAATGATGTCATTCTTGAATGGATGGTCTCCAGGGGTGGACAGACTAGAGAAGAGTCAATTTCTGGGGCTTTAGAAGAGCAGAT